>NC_061115.1:44590138-44645602 GCF_002878395.1 Capsicum annuum
TTTTTTATTTTGTAAAACTTAGCCTCATGATCCCTAAAGATTCTGGGATATATATATATATATATATATATATATATATAAATTGATCTTGAGAATAAGAAAAATAATTATGAAAGTAATCATATTTTCAAAACATTCCCCAATAAATCTATGAATAATTTTTCAAAAGATAGGGTCGTACCCCAAAAAAGGGCTTCCTACGTATCTCAATTAAGAGTGAGAATCATACCCTCGTAGTTCATGAAAATCGTAAAACTATGTTATTATAAATTTACAATTTTCCTTTTTTTTATAAAATTCCTTTGAAAAATAATTCACAAAATTTGAGGTTAAGATAATCTCTTGCATTTTAAAGTTTCCTAAAAGTCGGTCAACAATCAGATATTCTTCAAAACAAACGTCAAAGAGCACGTAGGATGCACATGTTGGTCTTTATAAAGTAGGTCACCTGTCCTAGACATACCCGGCCCCTGTGCCGAGTTCCGCTGAGTCAAATGTATATGATGCAAATAAAGCGGCACCTATTAGGGATAACCAAATTCTGAGTTTTAAGTTCTTCTAAGTATAAGCCTAATAGGGATAGGTGTCTAGACTGACTTACCCAAGAGGTCACTCGAGCAGGTGAGGGACAACTTGATCGGTAGCAGGGAAATACCGTCTTCATTGTCGATCCGAATCCCGCCTAATATGTGTGACTATAATTCTTCACCAGGTGCCTTGACACTCCGGCTATCTCAAAAATAAAGTAGGATGCATGCACTACATTCCTTCTATCCTATTTCAGAGACTCAGAGGGGGTGCGCAAGAGAAGACAGTATATAATACAGTTCAATCAATATCAAAGTGGTAAATAAGCGACAAGTAGCACATAAGGCCAACAAACACAAATAATTAAAGAAAGTGTAAGTCAATATAAAAAGCTTGAATTCTTATTTATTCCCTAGCAGAGTCGCCAGAGATGTTATACCCCTTTTTCGCTCGAAGGATCAAAATCGAAGGATTTTTCTAATTAAAGTGACAATATTCGAGTAGGGATTATATTTATTAGTCGCCACTTGAAATTGAGTTATGGTGTTCCAAGTCACCTTTTGAATCCCTAGTCAAAAGGAAATGACTCTTTATTATGGTCTACGAAAACAGAAGGCCGGGTAAGGAATTCTGTTAACCGAGGGGAAGGTGTGAGGCACTCCTCGAGTCCCGTGGTTCAAGCACGGTCGCTTTATTAACTTATCTTGACTTAAACTATTTTGGATAAATTATGTTAAGGCCTAAAATCACTCATTTTTATTATACCGAAAACTTATCTATTATCTTATATTTAAATAAATTGGTAACAATTAATTTTAGAAAAATATTTGTTAAGGTGAATTATTGCATCCTTGAATTTTTAAATGTCTCAAAAGATGCGTGCACCGCATTCTTAATTGAGATGAATATTTTAATCGCCTGAAACTTTGCTTAGTATTAAAGGCGTTGGTTCGTCTATTATAAATTCGGAATGCTTTTAAATAATAAACTAAAGTAAAATTTATTTGAAGTAATTAATTAATTTTATAAATAATTAACAAACTTTATTAATGATAATTATTAATAATTATAATAAAAAAATATATCAATTTTCTATATTGTGCTATTTTAACATTATAGTCAGAACACGAATACAGTCCATTTCAAGAAAATTATATAGGTGTACCTTAAGAAATTAAAACTCATAAATTATTACTTAATTTTATGTGTCAATAGAAAGTGTTGAAAGAAATGTGCTACTACTGACATTGAATCTTCAACTTCTTCCACCAGTATATATATTGGTTTACTACGAAACCAGTGATTTAAATCAATTTGTGAAAATTTTGGATTTGGAATAATTTTAAGAGGACAGATTTCAAGAAAGAAAGGAAAAAGAAAAAAAAATTTATGCACAATTTTACATAAATACAGTAAGTAATGGATTGCGAAGTGTCTATGTGTGCATATGAATATCAGTATGGGCGTGAGTTTTTTTTTTTTTATGAAAATCAAATCTCCATACATATACCTTAACAGAATATTTCAACCTTTAAGATTAAATTCAATGAATAATCAAGAAACAGTATCCACTGATTCGAATAATAGTATAAATAAAAACATGACACCACAATAACAACATATATTACATAATCCATGAAATCATTGAAAATAACTTTATTCGTGATTTAATTCGAAATAAAACATATAGAATAAAAATATAGGATCGAATGAAACCTTAAATATGAATTAAGACGAGTAATGTAGCGAGAAACCTTCAATTACTTGAACTGGATAATAATGCGAGAAACAATCGTCACCAAAAACTTTGAAAGGAACTCCAACTTCAACTTTCTTCTTTTCCTTTTTCTCTTTGCCTGATGATTTCGAATGTTTCACTCACTTTTTTTTTTACTTTGACTGATTTTTGTTTTTCTTTTCTCAGTGTCTAGTTTGTAGAATGATGTACGTAGTTTTTCTCTAATGTTGTTCTGGTGTGGGAGAGTTCCTTAAGTACAGGACTTTTTTTTGGGGGGGAGGGGGGGAGGGAAATTTGAGGGGAGTAGTTATTTATCATATAGGATAGGATTTAATTTTTGAATTTCACTTTTTTTATTTAGTGGAAGATAATAATAATATTAATAGTAATAATAATAATAAAAGTAAATAAATGAAATAATAATATAATAATAATAAATATAATAATAACTAATTAATTTATAATAAAATACAATAATATCTACAAATATCCAAAATAAATATAATAAAATAGTATTAAAACTACTAATTTATTTTAAAAAAATTAGGAAAGGAAAATATTTTTAATTTTTGTATTATCTTTAAAATTAGAATTAAAATAAAAATAAAATATCTCAAAATTAATTTATTTAGTTATTTATTTTTAAACTAAAAATTTGTTAAAAATGAAAATAAGAATCAAAATAATATCAGATTAAATATAAATATAAATATTTAATATCGATAAACAAATTAAAATTTAGGGAAGGTCAAAAATTACATGTCTGCAATATTCAATTAAGAACATAAAGCATTTGAATATATCAAAATATAAAATTATATGTCGAATTCAACAAATAAGTGTAATTAAAAATTCAGCTCTAATACTTACGAATAATATATCAAAATATAGTTGAATAGCATAATCAAAACTAACAATTCAGTCGTTGAAAGTTTTACTCTTTAAGGGTCTTGACTCTCAATGGTAAAAACCCAACCCTAACCGCAAAATTAACTTCTGATCCTGACATTCGATTTTAATGTGACTCCTATTCTCGACTTAGGTCCCGATTGTCATGACCCCTAAAAAAGGGTCATAATGGGACTTGTCGCAGTGTATCTTGACAAGTAAGCCAATCACCGAAACTGATACAAAAAGAAAAAAAGACATAAATGCCCAAGGTAAGGCTCCTAGAACCAAACCGAACTATACAAGTAATTATAGCAGTGTAAAAAGAGCATATCTAAAATCATACACTCCTAAAACCCTGTATCAATAGTGTAAGAACTACTAATATAACTCGAGTCCAAAAGAGAATACATAAGGTAACTCAAAACAAGAAAACCATGTCACAGAAATACAATAAATACATGGTCTGATAGAGAGAGATAGTATGACCTATTCGAATGCCTGAAAGTCACCCACTACCTTGTGTTGACATCCAGTTTTAACCTACCGATGCTCTCTTAGCCAATTATTTTAGCAAAGTCCTTAATTTAAAATATTAGTATTTTTTTTGTCACACGTTTTTTTCTTGCATCAAACAGATTTTGGACGTGTCACATTCATGATTTAAAAATGTACAATTTTTTTTTGGTATCATTTTTGCAATTTACTAATTCAGATATGATATTTTACATAAATTATTTTCTCATAAATGTGCACACTGACAATTTACAAATGCATTGTCTTTTATTATCATTATTATTGTTATTATTATTATTATTATTATTATTATTATTATTATTATTATCATTATTACTATTATTATTGTTTATTATTTTTTATTTTTTATTACTGTTTCAACTATTATTTAAATGACAACCCAAATTAAAATCACTTTGCCTGATTTGTTTATCTTTTAGCCTCAATTTTTATACAAGTCATTACAATTTTAGCCATTTTATTACAATTATAGCCAATTTGGTGACTCAATTTTAAATTATTTTTAAATTTTGATTAATTCCTCAAACCTTTAAGTCTCAGCCGTTGATCAAAACTGATCTAACGACTGAGATCAAAGGATCTATGTCTTTCCTTTTAAGACCTCAAAATCCTAACCCTAGACATTTCACAAAAGCATCCTCCACCCCCACTCTCTATCTTCTCTCTAAAACAACCAAGTCTCTGTCGGTCAGCTACCACCGCAATACCGACAACCACCACCAATTCTCTCTTTCCTCTCTCCTCTCTTACTACCTCACCCCTTCTCCGACGAACCAGCACCGCCACGCTGCCCGTAAGCTGCACCACTGCGCCGCTGCCTCCCTTTTTCTCTCCTCCCTCCGTCGCCGTCGATGTTGTTGCATCTCTACCAAATTCGACCCGCCTCTGGCCCTTTTTCACCAGACCGGCGAAGCCATTTAAACCTGCCACCACCGCTGCCAACAAAACCGCCGCTGCCACTGTTCATTTTCTGGTGGGTTTTCAAAAACCCATCCACAGGTTTGATCAAATGTTTAAATATTTGTGTTTGATTTTAATTATATTCTACCTCTTTTTCCTTTTTTTTTTTGATAGATTATAGATTCAAAATTAACAAAGTGTGATTAATTTCTTATGTCCGATTCTCTATCATGTGTGTTTGTCAATGTGCTAATTTCAATTTTGAAATCCTTATTCTCTTGTGTGTTAATTGAAGTGGTTTTTTAATGTTCTTCTATAATACATAATTCTTTTTCTCATGAAGTTAGTTTGGCCATATTGAAATTCCTCATTCAGTAATTTTAGCATGTGTACGTTTATCTATATCACCTCATTGTGATACTCAGTTGATTTACAATATATTGTGATTGAGTAATTGATTATGGGACTACAATAATTAACAAAATTGCATATCTTGATTTGAATTATGTGACAGCTTCATCTATTTTTGGTAAACTCCATGATTTCATGACTCTTTTACTTATTCTCCTATCTTGATTTAATATAGGTAGATTTTTTTTATTCATGGTAAAATTTATTGATTCACTCTATTGTTTTAAGGAAAAATTCCTTTGATTGATTGACTGAATAATTTCCTACACCTTAATTGATTGTGATTGATTTTTTAATATTGTGTTTTCCATTTTTGCTGCTAATTTGATTCTGACATATTTGCTCCCTTTTAGTACTCTATTATTTCTACTATATAAATGAACCCCCTTCTATTATGGAGACAAGTTACAACAGATTACATATACTCTTTTCTACTAAAGGTTTGAAAAAGAAAAAAATAAAAGAAACAGTCTTATTTTACCGCTTCTATACTTACTTTCAGAGCTTTAATTCTGTCCTCTCGGTGGTAATTCGCTTTTTGAATTTTGAGCTATTTGATCTTCTTCTTACCTCTTATTATTATTGTTTATCATCACCGGTATGTTCCCACTCGATGCGATTACTTTTCTTCTTTCGATTAAAATCATAGAAAGTATGTCTAGAGGAACTAATTTGAAACAATGCTTGTTAATATGCATGTGTCTTCTTTGATTCCTCTGTTTGAAATAATGTGTGGTTTAGGATCATGTGTTATTTTCTTTTGTGCTTGTCGTGCTCTTTCGATTTGTATCTAATAGGTACTGTTAAGTGGTGTTTTGGAGATCGCAAGAGTTGCCGGAGTGTTTACAATAGATTGTATTAGTTTTATTTAGTTTTACTTTCTTATTATTTGGTTTGTAATATTATTGTACAAACATTGCTATTGATGTAATAATAAATATTGGGGACTGCTTCAGGGGGCGGGGACTTACCTGCTAGGCACAATTTAGGTTTTATGTGTGTCATATGCTACATGAATCATTTAGGCATGCTAACTTAGGATTTATTAAAATGTGGATCGCTTGGACATTTAATCTTATTAGCTAATTTGACTAGAAATTAATCTTTTAGGATTTAAGCGTTGTCTGCCACACTAAAATAGATTTCGACATGTTGATATGGTAAACAATAGGGTAAACAAATTTCTGCATTATTAGAGCTTGTTTCTTCATTAAAATAAATTTTAGCATTTTTAGAGCATGTTTCTGTACATTAAGATAAATTTCAGCGTTATTAAAACATGTTTCTGCACATTAAAATAGATTTTAGCATTGTTAGATCATGTTAGTATTAAATTTCTGCACATTACAATAAATCTGAGCATGTTAAAGCTTTGAATATGGTAATATTGAATTTTTGCATATTATTGTACTTTCCATCATGTTAATATAATATTAATGCACTATTAACATCATTTTTTAGCATGCTCAGTATTAGGTTTCAGACATATTATTGTATCTTCTAGCTTGATGAAATTCCCGCACTATTAACGTAATATTTAGCTTGTTAACATGAAATTACTGCATAAAACAATTACTGTTCAGCATGTTAAAATATTAGTTTAAGCATTTCAGCATGTTAACATGAAATCTCTGTGCATTAGCATAATTTTTAGCATGTTAAAATATTAGATTCTAGGTATTTTTAGCATGTTATTGCATTTTTCAGCATAATTAATTTGAAATTTCTGCACTATAAGCATAATTGCCAACATGTTAAAATGTAGGTTTTTGAGCACTTTTCAACATATTAAACACTAGATTAAGTACATCATTGTGTGCCTTAGCATGTTAATGTATTTTCAATATTTTGTCAATTTCTTACACTCTCATTAGCAATATTTTGTCAATTCCTTACACTCTCATTAGTTTATACACTTGCACGATGAAATTTGGAGCACTATTCCTTGATATATTTACAACACTTTAGACGCCCTCTTTTAACAATTTGACAAAACATTGTTACATCCACAAATCACTGTTATATTTTGTCACACTAACACTTGTTGAACACTTAGATATCATGCCTACAGATTAATGGCAAAATAAATAATTCTTTGTCTTTGCATTTTAATCATATTAATCAACTTTAATTAATCAAGAGGCTAACTTGGGACAATTATGTGCTACGTGGCGTTCTATTTGTTATGCGTTTCGCGTCTTAGGCAAAGTAATTTTATTTTTGTCTAGATCACAAAACCCAAATTAGCAAAGTCCAATGCCTCTTAGACGATAAGTGAGATTAAAAGTACTCTAAAGACGTTAGTTTTATCCTTTTCGTAGAACGCCTTTAGATTTGACATCCAGCCTAGGTGGGGTGGGGTGGGTAGTCATTTGGAAGTGATGATCTCCAACAGACATTAAAGGTAAGACATATGACTTGTCTAAGAGTTCTACCAGTGGGTTGATGATGATTAAACAAGTTGTGGTTCTGATCCGAATGAGCCCAAAATATTTCTTTGTTTGATTTGATGAATTATTTTATTCTTTTATTCACTTTTCATGATCATTTATATGGGGTAGTTAGTTTATTATATAAGAAGTCCTTTTTTTTTTTGTAAATTATGTTATTTCTTTCTCCTCACTTGTCTTATTACATGTGTTAGTGATTTTATCACTTAGATAATTAATAATTAGAAGTAATAAAAATAGTGTGTTTGTTTATTAATTACTTTATCACTTGGTTAAACATTAAGTTAATAACAAAACAAGAGACTTTTATTTGATCACATAGAATCCCCACGTAAAAATACGAATTCAGTTGGAATCCGCCTTTGTGGACCTCGAAAGGTGCCTAACACCTTTCTTTCAAGGTAATTTGAACCCTTGCCTAAATTTCTGGTGAACTAAGACAAGATAACAATATAGGTTCGTAGCTATCCTAGTTCGGTGCCCTAACGCACCTTAATACTTTAGGTGGAAACTCTTTATATTCTCTCCCTAAACAATCCCAAAAAGAGTGGTCATGTCAAATCCCACTTTTTGCGAGAAAAATGGGGCGCGACACCTTGAAAACTTCAATAATCGCTCCAGTCAAATAGTGTGAGGTGTATCCAAACCTGGATCTACACAAGAAGCGTAAAGTAGGAATGAGTACAATCCACTTGTACTCAGTAGGTATTTATAGGCCGACTGAGAAAAATAAAAGATAAAACATACTAAATTCACACTAAGAGCACGTCACCTGCAGTTAAAAAATCTCCCACAACGGGTAGCACACATTGCATGCACTAACAGATCTATAATATCCATATATAGTACAACACCACCACCCGATATTGATACAAATATACACAATATCATATACAAGTAGAATAAAAGAAGAACTTGTATAATAGAGATCATCAAGTACAAATGACAAAAGATAGAATAATTAGACATTTACAAGTCAAGAATATATCACAAATAGATAGCTGGCAAGTCAATATGGAAATACAAGAAAAACATAAATACGATAAAGAAATTTTAATGTATATGATGATTATGATGGACGAGGTCGTCACACAACCTCAGGGATCGTCGCACAGTTCACGTATACACCTACAGAGGCAAGCCTCCCAATACAGGACCCATGTGGGTTTTGTCAATTCGTATACAATACACATATCTCATATCTCCTTTATAACACATCCCTCAAAGAGATTTTTATAAGGTGTTACGATATCTTCTCCATAGAACATCCCTCGGAAAGGGTTTTTAAAAAGGTATTGCCTGTGTTACTTAGTTTTGCCACGGTGGTACCAATGTTTCATGAATGAGTATGATATGAGGATGTAATACTCATAACAAATTACAATGAGTATTTCCTCAACCAACCACATGATATATTTCCACAACCAGCCACAATGATACATTTCTACAACCAGGTAAGCTAATATTCAGTCATTATTTCTATTTCATCCATAAATTTTCACATGTCTCATATCTAATAAAGTATGAATATAATCAAAATACACCATTGATACCACATTAAGAATTTTAACAATACAATATAATTATTCTTATGTATTCAAGGCTATCAATATTACATAGGACCCCACACGGTCACATATATGACATAATATTTCAATTTTGACGATTACATCATATATAGGCCCCCAGATAAGAACAAAACATAGATAGATATTTTTTTCATAATTAGTTCCCACCCTTAATATGCATTTGTACCATCATTTACTACCAAGCCCAGTCTGGTAGAGTTATGCCAAAATCTCTCTTCTACACTTTGAACCCATGATCTTACTTTTCACGAACAATTATAAATCAACTAAAACCAAGAATTATAGAATCTACACATTAAAACAAAGCTAATGATACCCATATTGACTACTTTTAGTACAGGGTAAAAAATGAACCCTCGAAATGGATTTTTGAAAAAGAAGGCCAAATCATAACTTTACTTCAAAAACGTGTTTATCATATTTTTAAGAATCTACAACTGAAAAACTAAGTCAAATCAATTAAAAAACAAGGTTCAAATTAAAGAAAAACTAGTTTTAAGCTTTATTGGGTAAAATCTTTGAAATTTGGGTTACAATCAAGAATCGGAGTTGTTTTACAGGTGAAACACCCTGGGTTTGGAACCCTTAGAAAATTTTCTAGAGTTTTGGGTTCTAGACAACATACGACTGGTAGGTATCAGTCGTATAATGGGGTACGAGTGGTATGCCTTGGTTGTATGCTGATCAATGTTGGTTGATGGGTTGGATTGGTTTCTGGAATGGGTACGACTTAGGTTGGTACGAGTCGTATGGTTGTATATGGGTCGTTTGGTTTGGATTTTTCCTTCACTTGATCTAAGACTTAGTAAAATATCTTATATTTGAGCACGAGTGGCTCACCATGAGCCGTAAGTCAGGGTACGAGTCATACCATGAACTTATATGGTGGGCAGTGTTTAAATCTCTTCTGATTCTATTCTGCCAGGGGTATGTGTCAAGGGTACTAGTCTATTTTTGGGTATGAATTGGTTTGGGTAAATTATATGTTGGACAATGTTGGGTCCAAGGAGGAGGCCTAGGGTACGGGTGGTAGGTACCACTCCTATTCCAGGGTACGACCGGTATGGTATAGTCATACCTTATCATAGGATTTTTATGCAATTTAAGTGGGGGAAATCTAGACATTTCCCCACAACCTATTAAGGTCCCATGACTTCTAAACCACTTAGGAGGTTATTTATCCTATTATTCTACCATTAAACACTTAGAAGACTCTCTTATACACTCTATAATTCTCTCTAAGGATTTTAGTTAAAGAATGGCTAGGGTTTCACTAAGGTGATCAATTTGGATTTTGTGTTGGTGATTTCTCTCCATCATCTTCTCAATTCAAGGCAAGATGCCTTTCCCTCATTGTTAGTTCCAACTAAAGGCATTATATATACAATGTTTTCATGGCATGATTATTGTATGGTTTTGGGGTTTTCAAATATATGTTGGGGTTCTGGTATTAAATTCTTGGTTATGGTTTTCCCATGTTTTAATTATATTTTTATATGATTTAATGGTGGTTTGGACATTGGTTGCATGGGAATGGTTAATTGGTAATTGAATTTGATTTTGAAAATACTATATCCCAAACATGTTTAATAAAATGCCTATGATAATGCTTTTACTATATTATTGAACTTTTAATGGAACTATTGCATGGTATGGTTTGGTAATGAAACCCAAAATGGTATAAATGGTATAAATGATTTGGAATGGTTAAATGGAATGGTTTTGTGGTTATGGTTATGGTTAATTAAACTCCTTGTAGGGGTACAATGGAATCCCCCAAGTGAACATATTAATGAACAACTTGTGGGGTATATGGGACTCCCCCTAGTAAACATAATAATGGAACACTTGTGGGGTACATGGGACTTCTCTAAGTTTAATTGGTAAATGGGTACACAGGAATCCCTTAACCTCTTAAGGTTTGGCCAAGGAAAATACTTGTAAGTTATAGTCGATATGAAGATACCACTATTAATAGTCTTGGTTAATAATAAATAAAATAATGTATTGGTTGGTTATAAATGGATTTAATTGGGCAATAATGGCGGGGTATAATAGCTAACTGTGAAGGTGGAAGTCCAATGGACGAATACTGGAAACTCATATTTGTCGACATGAGGGGTTGGCCATGGCGATCATATATGATAATCATGAGGTACATGGGAATCCTCTAAGTACACTAAGTGTATGTATCATGGAGAGTGAAGAGTACTTGGGAATCCTCTACTCTTATGTTATCTCTGGTTCGTGCGACTATATGCATCAAGGCCCTTTTAGGGGGTTAAACTGGACCCATATAGCCCATGGATGGTTTTAGGATGGTTAATCTTCACATACCTAGGTTAATGGTTTTAAAAGTATGCTAGACCCGGTTCCCTTTCCCGGCATGGTTATATATATGTATTATATATATGGCTTGTATGTATGTGGTTGGTTTACTTGGTTTTACTTGATGGTATTATTTTATCCTTAACCTGAGTACTTTCTAGTGTTCACTGACAATAACCAAGCACACATGCAAGTGTACGTGGTCTTATCAAGTAGTAAAGTGGCTTCAAGAAAGCCAAGTATCGATCTCTCAGGGACTTGCGTTCGCCGCCTATCAAATTCTAATTTAACGATTGAGAAAAAGTTAACAATAGAGTTTTAGAATTGTAAATTAAAAATAAACTAAACTAATGTGGAAAAGTAATGACTTAGGAAAATCAATGGATAGAAGCCTAGGGTTAAGGCTTACGAACAATCATACTATGTTATTGAATTTTATTCGTTAACTTGCTTATCTTAGTTGTTGATTCGTAGGGTTAATTGCATGATTATGGTCTCCTGACCTCTAACCTTTTACCTAATTTGGATATTATGAATACATCATTGAGTGGGGATGTAATAATTCAATTAAGTTATTAAAGCTATCATCCTACGTTTGAATTAAGTAAGGCTCCTAAGTACATTCCTGTCCTAGGTGCTAAGTTCAATTCTTTATTTTATAAAAGAATAAAAATCCAAACTTTGTTTTTTCCCATGTTCTATCTCTCTATTTCCTCTCCTGAGATCAAAAGGTTGACAATTGATGTATTCAAAGGGTAGATAATCCTTAAAATAGTTAAATTAAGAATAAACAAACAACCATAATGATAAGGAAATCAAACAAACTTAATTTAAAATGAAAGTATTCATGATCGTGGCGTTAACCCCGGAAAAGGAGTTTTAGCCTTTAATTGAAATATTCATCATCCAATCCCTTGGACCGATTATACAAACCATTAAAGAAACTAAGTTAAAGAATGATAAAACCTATAAAAAAGTTGTGGTAGCCTCCAATGATGTCCTAAGTGATCTAGGGTGTTCTAAGATGCCCCAAGGTGATTAAAACGGAGTTTGGGACGTTATAATATACAAGTCATAAACCGACTTGGATTGGGTTTCCACGCTGTTTTTCTTCAGCTGGGCAGAATTATCCCAATTTTGGGCATCACTACGTCACGGTGACATGCCAGTTCACAATTGTCAAAAAATCTGTCAAATTCCAGTAGCTCATCATGATTTCAACGCATTACAGAGCCTCCTTAAACCCCATTATAAGATACACTCGCCTATGGGTAAAAAAAATTGGGCATCTTCTAAATCCAGTGATGTTTTGAATGCTTCCATTGGCCTCTCCTACAGTCAACATGCGCCCCTTACATTTTAGGTGTCCAAATTGCATCAATTTTTGTATTGTGCTTTTGTTGAGCCATTACGAGCTTTTTTGAGTTGTTTCCACTTGATTTGAAGCTTTTATATTCTTAATATATCATCATAATCCATTAAAAAATCCTCCTATGGTATTAAACACAACAATTTAGAGCTCAAAACATCACAACATCCTCAACGGTGAACTAGAAACACGAGCTAAGCATAGGTAAAATTCTCATTGAGCTTAAGCTTATTGTTTTGACTCTTGTCTTGATCAAATTGACCCTTGAAAACTATAAATAAGTTGTTTCATATATAAATACATACTTACAACCTTATTAACTCATTAAAACACAATAGAAACCAACACAAGAGAGTAGACACTAGTTTTCTCGGTTGAATTCTAAATGCTCAAATTGAATCAAAACTTATTTGAAAACACCATTAAACATTGTAAACACATACTTGGGCACATAAATTCTCACTTGTATCATTATCAACAAATATAATATAAGAATCATCCTTAAAACAAGGCTAAAAGGCTAGAATAGTAACACTAGAAGGCATAAATACACCCAACATCATTCACCCACTAATCCGTACTTGGGTGGATGTATCCCCATGTGATGTAGGGACTGGTCATTCTACTTCTCTTTCTTAGTTCTCAGATTTGGGATCAGCTACTGGATTGAAGTGGTGAGCTTTCATATTCTGAAAGGTTCCATTTTATGTTCATAGATGTTTTTACATAGTTTGGTTTATATATGGATGTTATTTTTGGATATGGTTGGTGGCATGTCCCAATTAGATATTCGTTTTCTTTTGCTTAGAGGCTTTTGTGGAATTACTATTGGTTGGTATGGGCAGAATCAGTATTAGTATTTATCCTTAGTATTGGCATTGGCATTGGGGATGATACCCTTTGACAGTATTATTGGTCGTTCTATACTTTTATATTATGTTATGAAACTTGGTTTGGTTATTGTTATGGTTTGGTTTGGTTATGGTTGTTGGTTGATATTGGATGATCAGACTCATTTGGGTGGTCATGGTCATAGACCTATCTAGAGTCTTTGGTTACACAATAACACTATCTTGTTATACATTCAAAATTTATTTGATTTAAGATATGCATAGAATGGTTAGGTTGGGTATGGGGGGTGGTCTCTGATCCTGGTTGGACTTAGGATGCCTATTATGACAAGGTGTTGGGTCGGTCGAGTCAAGTTGGTATCAGAGCTTTAGGTTCAGGGTCAATTGGGAGTCCAAAAGCCTTGTCGAGTAGAGTCTCTTCTAGGGATGTGTATCACTCCACACTCATAAGAGAGAGGCTACAAGGCATTTAGGAATATTCCAATTTCTTGGTATTCTATTTTCAAGCTGGAAGGTCTAAGGTTCTTCTAATTCTGGTTTATTCGCTTTTCATATCATACCTCAACGATCTGAGATGCAAGGTAACTCTTCTATCCCAACTGGGGATAATATTAAAGGGATACATACTTATCAAGGGATCCATACTTAGTCTAGGGGTCCAGTTATTAATATTTATAGAGTTCTACCGATTGCTACTAGTGTCAATCGATTCATGTTATTGCTCTGTAGGTTGTTGCTCAGGCTGAGCGAGATATATCTGGTGTTCTATCTATTGAGGCCACAACAGTTGGCCAGTTTCTCAAGATGAATCCTCCTACTTTTACTAGTGTAAAAGTTGAGGAGGATCCTCATGGTTTCGTGGATGAAATGAAGAAAATATTTAGGGTGATGCAGGCCACGAATGTACAAGGGGTGAATTTTGTAGCTTATTATCTCAAGGATGTTGCTTACCAGCGGTACAAGGAGTGGGATAAGAATAAAGGCTATGTTGAGGAGTTGTCCGTATGGGAGAATTTCTCAAATGCTTTTTTGGATTGCTTTTTTCCTCAGGAGCTGAGGGAAGCCAAAATGAAAGAGTTTGTGAATCTTAAGTAAGGAAAAATATTAGTCAAGAAATATGCCTTGAAATTTCATCAGGTGTCAAGGCATGCTCCAGACTTGGTATCCGATATGAGGGAGAGGATGAGAAAATTCACTTCTAGGCTATCTCGAGATTTAATCCTTGAAAGCAAGACTACACTGCTGATCAAGGATATGGATATTTTGAGGTTGGTTATTCACATACTGCAGGTGAAACAGGAAAAAATAAAATAGGTAGAGTTCAGGAAAAGGTAGGGTAAGAGGAGTAGGCTCTCTAAGCAAGGTGGTGCTCAGCAGCAGGGTGGTCATAATAACAGTAAACAGTAAAAGAAGAAGTAGAGGATTTTTGGTTCCTTCTCTACTGCTAGTGCTCCTTACCCGAAATAGTGGGGCGATAGGCGTCAGTAGGGTGGTGATAATTTTTGGGCACAGGGTGCCCAATCTCAGGTGACTAAGGCTCAGTTGGCTTTATCATGCCTTTCTTATCGATTCTGTGGTCGTCTTCATCATAGATTCATTGATGGGGGAGAGACATGTGTTTCCAATATAGCCATCCAGGCCATATGCTTAGGAATTATCAGGTTGGTAAGGGTGCCTTTAGAGCAAGTAAGGATTTAATTGCTTCATCTTCTAATCCTGCACCAAAGTGTGCTGCTTCTGCATCTATTTCTGATTCTGGTACTGACGCTGGTCTGAATAGGTTATATACTTTTGCTATTTGGCAGGAATCGAAGGCATCACCTGATTTTGTTACTGGTATGTTATAACTTTTTTCTCGTGATGTATATTGATTGCTTGATTCGGGGTCCACTCTTTCTTATGTGACCCTATTTGTGGCTGTGTATTTTGGTTTTGATCTTGAGGTTATTTTGGATTCTTTTTTTCTACCCCGATAGGTGACTCTATGATTGCTAAAAGAGTCTAGAGGGGGTGTGTGGTATCTGTTGGTAGTAGGCAAACTTTGGTGGATTTGTTTGAACTGGTTATGGTGGATTTTTATCTTATTTTAGGGATGGATTGGTTACACTCTTATTACGTATCCTTAGATTGTCGAACTTGTAAGGTTGTCTTTAGGTTCCCCAATGAGCTGGTTATTGAGTAAGAGAGTGGTTCCCTAGCTCCTAGGAGGAGGTTTATTTCTTATCTTAGATCTTAGAGGTTAATCTCTAAAGAGAGTCTCTATCATCTGGTCTGGGTTAAAGATTTTAACTCTAAAGGTCCTCTTTACATTCAGTTCTGGTGGTAAATGAGTTTCTCGAGGTCTTTCCAGATAATCTTCCTGGTGTTTCTTTGAATTGGGAGATTGAGTTTGGTATTGATTTAGTTCTGGACACTCGTCCAATATTTATTCCTCCTTATAGAATGGCTCCGACTGAGTTGAGAGAACTCAAGGAGAAACTTAATGATCTTCTTGATAAGGGGTTTACTCATCCTAGTATATCCCCTTGGGGTGTACTGGTATTATTCTTGCACGAAAAGGATGGTTCCCTTTGGATATGCATTGGCTATCGACAGTTGAATAAGGTAACAGTTAAGAACAAATATCCTTTTCCAAGGATAAATGACTTGTTTGATCAATTGCAAGATGCTAAGTTCTTTTCTACGATAGATCTTTGATTTGGGTATCATCAATTTTATATTAGGGAGGACGATATCCCTAAGAAGACTTTTCACACTTTGAATTCCTAGCTATGTCATTTGGTTTGACTAATTCTCTAAAGGCATTTATGGATTTGATGAGCAGGGTTTTTGGGAAGTTTTTGGATGTTTTTTTTTCATTTCGATCATTGATGGCATCTTGGTTTATTCTAAGAGTAAAGTGGATCATGCTAATCACCTCTGTGTAGTGTTGCACACCTTGAAGGAGTAACAGTTGTATGCTAAGTTCTCCAAGTGTGAGTTTTGGTTGAATATTTTAACCTTTCTTGGTCATATTATTTCTAGTGAGGGGATCATGGTGGATCCATTAAAGGTGGTTATGGTTAAAAAGTGGCCTAGACCTATGGCTCCAACCAATATTTGGAGCTTCTTGGGTTTTGCTGGGTATTATAGGTGGTTTATAGAAGGTTTCTTGATGATAGCTGCCCTATTGACTAAGTTGACTTAGAAGAAGGTAAAGTTTTCTTGGTCGGATGCTTGTGAGAGAAGTTTTAAGAAACTGAAGGATAAGCTAACTTTAGCTCCAGTTTTGACATTGCCTGAAGGTAATGAGGGGTTTGTAGTTTATTGTGATGCATCTCGGGTGAGACTTGGTTGTGTTTTGATGTAGCATGGGAAGATGATTTCCTATACTTCCAGGTACTTAAAGGTGCATGAGAAAAATTATCCTACTTATGATTTGGAGCATTTAGCGGTGATTTTTTCTTTGAAAATCTAGCAGCATTATTTATATGAAGTGCACATAGACATCTTTTCTAATCATAAGAGTCTACAACATGAGTTCACTCAGAAGGAGCTAAATCTCTGGCAGAAGAGATGGTTGGAGTTTCTCAAGGACTATGACATGAGTCTTCACTACCACCCAGGTAAAGCTAATGTGGTTGCTGATGCTCTTAGTAGGTTGTCCATGTGTAGTTTGGCTCATGTGGAAAAGGAGAAGTAAAAGTTGGTGAAGGATATTCATCACTTGGCTAATCTTAGAGTTTGTCTCTTGGACTCCAATAATGGTGGTGTGATGGTTCGGGAAGTGGTTCAATTGTCTCTTGGTGTAGAGATCAAAGAGAATAAAAAACTAGACCCTCCCTTGATAAAAATCAAGAGTGATGTTGGTGGGCAAAGGTTTATGGTGTTTGAGATCAGTGGTGATGGTACCTTGAGGTACCAAGGGCGGTTGTGTGTTCTTGATATCAATGGTTACGACAAAGGATTTTGGCTGAGGCGCATTAATCACGCTATGTTGTTCATCCCGATTTGACAAAAATATATCATGATCTTAAGGAGATGTATTGGTAGAATGGTATGAAGAGGGATGTGGCTGATTTTGTGGCCAAATACATAGTGTGCCAACAAGTCAAAGTTGAGCGTATGAGGGCTGGTGGGTTATAGCAAGAAATGGAATTGCCAAAATGGAAGTAGGAGGTAATCAATATGAATTTTGTTACCGGTCTTCATCGATCTCAAAATCAATTCAATTTGATTTGGGTCATCATGGATAGGATGACCAAGTCTGCTAACTATTTGCCGGTGCAAACTAACTTTTCGGCTGAGGACTATGCGAGGTTGTACCTTCAGGAGATTGTAAATATGCATGGGGTACCTATTTCAATTATTTTTGATCATGGTATGCAGTTTTGGTCTCACTTCTGGCAGTTGTTTCAGAAGGGGTTGGGTACTAAGGTTAGTCTGTGTACTACTTTTCATTCGAGATGGATAAGCAAGTAGAAAGGATTATTCAGACATTGGAGGACATGCTTCGGGCATGTGTGATTGATTATGGTGTTAATTGGGTTGGGCATCTACCTTTCATAAAGTTTGCTTACAATAATAACTATTATTCTAGCATTGGTATAGCCCTTTTTGAGGCATTATATGGTAGGAGGTGTAGATCGCCTATTGGGTAGTTTGATCTTAGTGAGGCAGATAAGCTCGGCTAGGGGTTGGTTTATTATGCTATAGAAAAGGTAAAGGTGATTTGGGATAGGCTTAAGGCTGCCCAAAGTCGCCAAAAGTCCTATGCAGATGTAAGGCATAGAGACTTAAAGTTTGAGGTTGGGGATAAAGTATTCCTAAAATTATCTTCCATGAAGGGAGTGATTCAGTTTGGTAAAAAGGGGAAGCTTAGTCCCCGGTATGTTGGTCCTTATGCAGTTCTGCAGAGGGTTGGTAACATTGCGTATGAATTGGAGTTGCCTTCTAGTTTGAGTTCAATTTATTCAGTATTTCATGTCTTAATGTTGAGAAAGTGTCTTGGTGATCCTTCTTTAGTAGTTCCCTTGGAAGGGTAGGATATCTCGGATCCTTCATCTTATGAAGAGATCCCAGTGGAGATCTTAGATCGGTAGGTTTTTCGATTACGGACCAAGGATGTGGCCTCAGTTAAGGTTCTATGGTAGAACCACAAAGTGGAAGAGGCAAAATAGGAAGCGTAAGTGGACATAAAGTCCAAATATCTGTAATTTTTCTGCTCTAGATATTCATGCGGAAGGTATGTTTTATTGATCACATCTTTATTTTCCAACCTTGTTAAAGGTTTGATTGATATTTGATTATACAAATGCATTGTGCTTGTGTTTGACCTACCTTGTGCATCATTCGGGGATAAATAATCCTAGTGGGGGAGATTGAAACACCCTGGGTTTGGGACCCGTAGAAAATTTTCTAGATTTCTAGGTACTGGACAACATACGACTGGTGGGTACCAGTCATTTAATAGGGTACGAGTGGTATGCCTTGATCGTATGCTGGTCATTGTTGGTTGGTGAGTTTGATTGGTTTCTAGAATAGGTACGACTTAGGTTGGTATGAGTCGTATGGTTGGATATGGGGAGTTTAGTTTAGATTTTTCCTTTACTTGATCCGAGACTTAGTAAAATAACTTGGATCTGAGTATGAGTGGCTCACCATGAGCCATAAACCACGGTGCTAGTCATACCATGAACTTGTATGGTGGACAGTATTCAAACCTCTTGTGATTCTATTCTATTAGGGGTACTAGTCGTATGCTTGGGTACGACTTGGTTTGGGTAAATCATATGTTGGACACTATTAGGTCCAAGGAGGATGCCTAGGGTACGAGTGGTGGGTACCACTCATATTAGAGGGTACGACCGGTATAGTATAGTCGTACCCTATGATGAGATTTTTATGCAGTTTAAGTGGGGGAAATTTGTACATTTCCCCACAACTTATTAAGGTCCTATGAATTCTAAACCACTTTGGAGGTTATTTACCTATTATTCTATCGTTAAACACTTAGAAAACTCTCTTAAAAACTCTACAATTCTCTCTAATGCTTTTGGTTAAAAAAAGGCTAGGGTTTAACTAAGGCGATCAATTTGGGGCTTGTGTTGGTGATTTCTCTCCATCATCTCCTCAATTCAAAGTAAGATACTTTTGCCTCATTGTTAGTTCTAACTAAAGGCATGATTTATACAATGTTTTCATGGCATGATTATTGTATGGTTTTAGGGTTTTCAAATATATGTTGGGGTTTTGGTATTATCTACTTGGTTATGATTTTTCCATTTTTTAAATATGTTCTTACATGCTTTAATGGTGGTTTGGAAAATTGGTTGCATGGGAATGGTTAATTGTTAATTGGATTTTGTTTTGGAAACACTATGTCTCTAACATGTTTGATAAAATGCCTATGATAATGCTTTTATTATATTATTGGACTTTTAATGGAACTATTTCATGGTATAGTTTGGTAATGGAACCCCAAATGGTATAAATGGTTTGGAATGGTAAATGGGATGGCTTGGTGGTCACGGTTATGGTTAATTGAACTCCTTTTGGGGTACAATAGAATCTCCCAAGTGAACATGTTAATGAACAACTTGTGGGGTACATGGGACTCCCCCAAGTAAACATAAAAATGGAACATTGTGGGGTACATGGATCTCCCCCAAGTTAACTTTGTAAATGGGAGCATGGGAATCCCTTAACCTCTTAAGGTTTGGTTAAGGACAATACTTGCAAGTTATATTCGGTATGATGATACCACTATTAATAGCTTTGGTTAATAATAAATGGAATAATGGATTGGTTCATCAGAAATGGTTTTAATTGGACAATAATGGCGGGATGTGATAGCTAACCGTGAAGGTGGAAGTCCAATGGACAAACATTGGAAACTCATGTTTGCCGACATGAGGGGTTGGTTATGGCTACCATATATGATACTCATGAGGTACACGGGAATCCTCTAAGTACACTATACATATGTATCATAGAGAGAAAAGGGTACTTGGGAATCCTCTACTTTTATAGTATATCCATTTCATTCAGCTACATGCATCGGGGCCCATTCAGGGGGTTATGCTGGATCTATTCAGCCCATGGGTGGTTTTAGAATGGTTAAGCTTCACATACCTAGGTCAATGGTTTTAAAAGCATGCTAAACCTGGTTCCCTTTCCTGGCATAGTTATATATATTATATGTATGATTTGTATGCATGTGGTTGGTTTACTTGGTTTTAATGGATGGCATTATTTTAACCTTATCCTGAGTACTTGCTAGCATTCACCCGATAACCTATCCTCGGGTGGCTGTATCCCCACGTAATGTAGGGACCGGTCATTCTACTCCTCTTGCTTAGTGCTAAGATTCGGGATCAGCTACTGGATTGAAGTGGTGAGCTTCCATATTCCGAAAGGCTCAATTTCATGTTTATGGATGTTTTTACACAGTTTGGTTTATTTATGGATGTTAGTTTTGGCTATGGTTGGGGGCATGTCCCAATCATATATTGGTTTTCTTTTTGTTAGAAGCTTTTGTGGAACTACTATGGGTTGGTATGAACGGGATTAGTATTGGTGTTAGCCTTAGTATTGGCATTGGCATTGGGGATGATGCCCGTTGACAGTATTGTTGGTCATTCTATCCTTTTATATTATGTTATGGAACTTGGTTTAGTTATTTTTATGGTTTGGTTTGATTATGGTTGTTGGTTGGCATCGGACAGTCGAACTCGTTTGGGTGATCACGGTCATAGACCTATCCTAGAGTCTTGAGTTACACAATAACTCTATCTTGTTATATGCTCGAAATTTATCCGAATCATGATATGCATATGTTGGTTGGGTTGGGTATCGGGGGTGGTCTCCGATCCTGGTTGTATTTGGGATGCCCATTATGACAAGGCCTCCGGTCGAGTCATGTCAGAAGGTTAAATTGATGAAAAAAATAGTAATTATCATATTAAAATATGATTCGAGCGAAAAGGAGTGAATTGGGGTTTACAACCAAGCCCTAAGATTTTTGGGATTTTGAGAAATTAATCGAGAAATTACTAAGAAAAGGGTGACTTCTTATCGTAAATTCATAAGAGAATCAAGAAATAAATAGTAATCTAACTTTTCAAGCTCCCACAAGCTTCACTTTTAAGATCCCACACTATTTTAGTGTTTAACTCTCAAGCGGAAAGGTGAAAGAATGCACAAAATGGGTCAAAGAATTGCTTTTTAATGCAGAAAAATTTCCAAGTCTAAACAGACTTCGATGGGGTGCCCAAGATTTGTTCGGAGTCTGATATACGCAAACAAACTATGTAACCACACTAAATTCAAAGTTTCGGAACCTTTGGCAAAGTCGGATTTTCGAAAAAAAAAATCATTTTCATAAAGTTGATGCCCGAAACCTGAAATTACAATTTTCCAAATTGAGGGTTGAAAAAATCGCACCAAACATGTTACCATCCTAAAATCAATATTCCGGATCTGCTGGCAAAGTTGGATTTTCCATCCGAGGTTGTTTCAACCAAATGTGGGTTCCACACCTATATTTATAATTTCTCAACTTTTCGACCAATAAAATGAGCTCGGGTGTACCAAGACGCGAACCAAAGGTCTACCTAGGCTAAAATTGATATTCCAGAGCTGCTGGCATAGTCTGTTTGACCATCCATCATATAGATCAAAAGATATCCACATAAGTCCAAAATAAGGCTCTCACGCCATCAAAAGCCACAATATAAAATAAATGGTACAAAATTGCATCGAGAACTGTGCCAATCACCACCAAACCTCAAAAATATCATAATTCAATTACAGGGAGAGTATATCAGTTAAATCACACAAACTCACAAATTTCACATAATTCATCAAAAAGAAAGTTGTCACATTATCCACCATTAAAAAATCTAGCTCGTCCTCAAACTAAGGCAAGGAAATACCTGAATCAATGAAGAACTGGGGATAAGAACTATGCATACCAGACTCAACCTCTCAAGTAGCCTCATCTATTGGTCAATGTTGCTACAGAACCTTAACCACAGGAATGACTCTGGAGCAAAATCGCCTAACATCCTTAGCCAATATAAAGATTGGCTCCTCAACAAAAGACAACCGCTCATATAACTGAACTGACTCCAAAAAAATAACATGAGACTCATCCAAAATATAAAGACAAAGCATAAAAACATGAAAAATGGATGAATAGCTGACGGATCAAGGGGGTAAAACTAACTCATAAGCGACATCACCAATTGTCCAAAGAATCTCAAATGGACCAATATACCTTGGGCTAAGCTTGCCCCTCTTCCCAAACCTCATCACACATTTCATGGATGAAACTTAAATCAAAACACTATCACCAACACCGAATCTTAAGGCACGAAGTCTACGATCAACATATCACATCTGTCTACTCTGAGTCGCTCGATTTCTGTACTAGATGACCCAAAATCTATCCAAAGACTCATTAAACAAGTCTATACCTTGAGGTGTAACCTCAGAAACATCAAACCAACAAACTAGAGAGCCACAATGCCTACCATACAACGCCTCAAAATGAGCCATATCAATACTGGAATAGTAGCTATTATTATATGCAAATTCTACTAAAGCCAAATATTGCTCCCACATAAAAATTCATCACACACGTGTGGAGCATATCCTCTAAAACCAGAATAGTCCACTATTGCGGATCAAATGCACACACATGTGCATGTGATCGTACAAGTAATATAGTGACTTAGACAGTCAGATATCATTCCCACGAGGACTAAGCAACCAGCAATTTAACCAATTTTTAGTTTTCAACAAAGAGGTATTAAGTGTTGTAGAGTATCAAGATGATTGTGAATACAAATTGTAAATAAATAAGAAATAGTAATTTATGACAATAGCAAAGCAAGCAATGGTTGTAAACAATAATTATGAGAATTTCAGGGTTGAGGCACATTGAATAGTCATACAATTCTATTTTCTTATCGTATTCTAGTTGGTTATCGGGTTGTTGATTCACAAGGTTTATGGTACGATCATGGTCTCTCGACCTTAAATCTCCTATCTATTTAATATCACAACTACAACTCCCACAGAGATGCAACAATTCATCTAGATTCATAAAATTATCTTCTTGCAATTGAACCAAGCAAGGCCTCTAGGTATATCCCTATCCTAGATGCTAATTCAAACCCTTTATTTCATAAGAAGATAAGAACCTTGCTCCTTAATTTCTTCGTTCTATCATTCGATTCTCCTCCCGGATTCTCCACTCATCAAAATAGTAAGCTCAAGAAATTAAGAACAACCCAGATGATAGTCCAGAAAGAAACTACAATGAAGAATATCAAAGAGTAATCATGTTCTTGGCCTCAACACCAGAACAAGGATGTTTAGCCACTCATGTTTGAATTCAACATAAAAAATAAGTAAATAATCATACCCAAAATAAATATTGAAGTAAAAGAGTTCAAAAGAATGTCTAAGAACCCTAAAAGAGAGAATTTTATGCTTTTCCGCCGCTGCTATTCTTGCTAAAAGTGCTTGAAGTTGTATTCACGTGTTCCTTATATACTAGGACAAAATTTCCCTGGGTGAAATGGATTATGCATCGCATCATTTACTTTATAGCACTGGAGTGTGCGTTGCTTGATTTAGTCATAGGAGTGAAGCATGCATCGCATGCTATAGTCCACAGCAGTGAGCATGCGTCGCACGCTATTCGCACGCTCTTACTGGAATTAGGCTTTTGAAATTTCTCTAAGGCATGGAACCCCTGAAATGGAGCATGCAACGCACACAAATCGTATGCTCCCACTGGAATTTGTCTTCAGAATTCACGTTAAGTGCTAGGACCCCTATAATAGGGCATGCGACGCACGCAAATCGCATGCCCCCACTTGAATTTGTCTTTATAAATTTTTCTAAGGAAAAAATTCCATTCCTTTCAGCTCATTGCACAGCTACCAAATCCAACTTTCCAAACAGGCTTTTTGACTTCTTCTAATGTCCGCAATACTCCAAATAATCAACTCAAAGAATCAATCATCATGTGCTTCCCATTGTACATCCAATTTAACTAAAATACATTAATAATCCATCTTGCATTAATAATCATGTCCATTAGCTCATATCATGCAATTTTACACTAAACATAATAAAAATACACATTTTAGCTCATAAAATTAGGACTCTTGTTGGTGAATATTGGCACTCGAACATATAAATATGCCCAAGATCACCACCCCTCTCTTAGAACATTGTTTGTCCTCGAACAATCACAAACATAATACCTAATTAAGCTTCACATCACAACCTATGAGTTATGCTTGCGTTGGTCACTTATGATTCATCATAGTGACTTTTCATCTCAAAACATATCAAGAATACTTTTATGCACTTACACAATTAGTTTCAAACCTCATTATATCAGTGATACCTGATTTGTTCGGTAAACTTAATCAAATCACTCATTCAGATAACACAATAAGTAATTTGGACTTTCATCCACATGTACCACTACAACATAAAAATTTCTTCATATCACTCACAATTTTTCAATATTTCTTGTGAGGGGAGTATCAACATTCAATGAATCACTCTCAACAAAGAATTCCTACATAATAGACAATGAACCATAGGCTTGTCCTTAGTGTACTACTCAACTAATAGTCGGATATTAAAATATAGGATCCATTAGGTCTTTCATGGTTGTAATGTAGGCTAAGGTATGGGTAGGAACTATTTAGGAGATAGTGACTAATTTTCCCTAAGCGTTTTAATACATCTCAATCTATAATAAAATCACTCTTTATCAACCCAATTTCCACTTTATTACTTCCACACATCATTCGTTTCATCCCAACTCTCATTAATCCATTAGCGTAAACTATGGTAGGAGTATATATTTCTATTTGGTAATGATTCACTTTTTAGCTCTTCTTCATACCTATTTACTGTTACGCACCCCTATAATAGCCACCCTCCACCTAAGCTATTTACCTTGGTTGAGGTGCACAATGTCTGAGGTGGACCAGGGCTAAAATAGGTTCATTGTAACAACAACCAGTCTATAAAAACTAGAATTTCTTTCAAATTTTCTATAACTCCTAACCATCACAATTAAATACATAAATAACTATTTTCTTAGGGCTTTACTTTTACCTTTCTCTTACTTCAACTTCACACTTCCTACTCATTTAATCATCTATACTAAAGTTCTTAGGATTTATGGATCAAATTATGGTCTATCCATGAAAGAATTTAGGCTACATATAAGGCTACCAAAGAAATTAGGCTATAGGCTCAACGGGGCTAACTAGGGATATGCATAGGGGTAGGTAAATGAAGTCCTTACAATTTGGCTATCACAGAGATGCCTAAATCCCTTCCTACACCCAACACCCTTTATTTCACTTCGTAAACTCACCGGGCAAGTTCTAGACATTCCTATACATGTAGGATATAAACAAGTACTCACTCTTATGGTGCATGTAAGGAATCAAATCGGATTCTTATGGTTCCCGATCTTGTTCTTTCTCAAATTCAACATTAAGCCAATCAAATCACATTACACCTATTGAGATTTAACATCTAAAAATAACTCATTATTTTCCTTTTTTTTCAAAACAACTTCATTTAAGGTCACTAAAAAAAAATCTGGCCCAACACAAAGCATTTCTCAAAAGTCATAATTGAGTTCTTATTAATTCTCTGCTTCTAAAAGACTAACTCCCCTTAAGATGGTTGTCATCAATGTATCATACGGAAGGGCAACTAACTATGACTGAACTGCCAAGGAGAGCAAGAATAAATACGTTAAACTGAAATTGCCAAAGAGGGCAAAAATAAACACTTTAAACTGAAACAATACACAAAAAATGCCTTGAGGTCAAATTGTAGCAATTCTTTCAACTTACTAACTATTCTAGACATAACATTCCGAATAGCTAAAAAATCATCCAAACAAAATAAAACACAAAATAAAGATAAAATTTCACACTTAAAAGGAAGCACTGTCCCAGTGCTTACAAGATAAACATAGTACCCTATTCATATTCTATTATCATCATATCTTGAGTCTAGATCATCACCAACATCCCCTTCTTCCTCTAACTTATCATCTGAATATCGCAACCTCTGCTCCTCATTTGTAGGAACATCTTCATCAAATGGATCTACAAAATCAAGACCTATCTGTAGCATGGTCCTCGACAATGACCAAGAGGATAGTCTAACTCCACAACTTTAATCACCCCATTAGTGGCTGGACGCCTTCCTACCCGCAACTGCAGCATTTGTAGCCCATAAATCAGAGCAGTGATCTTATCTATCTGAGTCTGATGCTCGGGCATACTCAATGAATACAATAGGCATAACTCCTTTTAGTGCGGGATACATCAATGGGATTAGTGCTTACCGGAGACCAAAAGTTCATGGCCTCTTCTTCAATACCTTCACTACGCAAAAATCTAGTCAATAGGCACCCAAAACTATACTTATGCTCTGGATTAAGTCGTGCCTTCTTTATCCCTAAGAAAATCACATTTTCGATATTCATATCAATATCATCCCACATTAAAGCATAGATAAAAAAACCCTGTCACGTGTCATATTAGTAATGTGAGTAGCCTGAAGTAGACATGTATAGATAATCTTAGCCCATACTCGGGCCTCCCTGTTCATGTGATTGAATAGTATTTTGAGGTGAATGCCGCTTCCTTTTTTGCGTGTCCATCTTGCAGTTGATTTAGTGACACATAACAAATGGCGAATATGAGCATATGGTGGTTCGATATACATCAGCTTACGTGGCTCAGTATCAACTTCTGCCGTCCTGAGGAGTAAATTCAATGTATAAGCATTAAAGATGATGACATGTCCTTGTATTTACTTAGAAATCCATGTCATATGGGTCCCAGTTTGTGTAAAACTCTCTAAATAGGCTCAAGTTACAATAGGAAGGCTGGTCAAATAAGAACTGCATATGTAACCCTTCAATTCTGTGAACCATGCTGGGAAATTCCTGTAGTAAGTTCTCCCTGTTGATGAATTAGTTCGCAATGTACTTTATTTCATTGTGTGCTGCATACCATTTGTGTCCCAACTCTAATACCACTCTAATACCATACATCCTCGGTAGCTCACTTTGGATAAGCTGAGGGTGAGATGCACTAGTACTTTGTCTGTTTCTTTTTCTAGATGGCTTAGAAGATCCCACCTTTGTTTTTACTCTCCGTTGGTGATTCGACATGGTACCTGAATGTTTTTCTCGACATTGTTTCACATACCTCTCATTTACCGCCATGATTCAATGTATCTCATTCCTGCATACTAACCAAAAACAACAAACTACATACAATATTGGTCGTGGCACGACACATTATTTTGTATTTTTGTTATCTTTTTCTTTCCTAACAACTAAAACAAAAAGGAACTACTCTTAATACATTTGTGGGTTGCCTCCTATGCAACACCTTATTTTACATCATGGCACGACTCAGCTCAGTTTCACTCATCAGCAAAAGTGATGGACACATTATGCTTATCTTCATAATCAGCCTAATAACATTTCACACATTGTCCATTTACCAAAACATTCTCAGTATTTTCTTTATTCCACAGTTGAACTGCTCCATAAGGCATCATTCGCACCACCTCCAATGTCCCAGACTATTTGGATTTCAATTTTCCCGGAAACAACTTTAACCTTAAATTAAATAGCAAAACTAGTTGTTCGGGTTTAAACACCCTATACTGAATAAGCCTATCATGCCATCTCTTGGTATTTTACTTGTATAGTTTGGTATTCTCATAGGCATGGAAACAAAACTTATTAAGTTCAACTAGCTGCAGCAATCGCTTCTCACCAGCGACTTTCATCTCAAAGTTCAACTTTTTAACGGCCTAATACGCTTGATATTCTAGCTCTACAGGAAGATGGAAGGCTTTCCCATGTCCAAAAGATATGGAGATATACCAATGCGTGTCTTATAAGCTTTTCTATAAGACCATAGTCCGTCATCTAGCCTTTTATCCCAATCTTTTTGCTGACCATTTATAGTCTTCTGCAGTATCTGCTTTATCTCCTAGTTGAAGACCTCAACTTGTCCACTTGTTTGTGCATGATGCACAGTGGTCACCTTGTGCCTAACACCATATTTAGCTAAAAGATTCTTAAACCAAGTGTTAATAAAGTGCGTACCTCTGTCACTGATTATAGCTCTTAGAGTGCCAAATCAGGAAAATATGTGCTTCTTTACGAACTTCAACACTACTATCGCATCATTGGTAGGATAAGTTGTAGATTTCACCCATTTGGATACATAATCAACTTCCACTAGAATGTATAAGTTTCCATTAGATGGTGGGAATGGTCCCATAAAATCAATCCCCCAAATATCAAATACTTCAACTTCAAGAATATTATTTAGGGGCATCTTATGATGCCTTGATATGGCCCCCAGTCTCTGACACTGATCACAACTCTTCACGAAAGCCATTGAATCCTTGAACAAGGTGGGCTAAAACAAACTTGATTGCAACACTTTTCTAGCTGTTCTTTCACCCCAAGATGGCCACCATAAGGGGATGAGTGGCAATCTTATAACACTTGTTTGAATTCAGCCTTTGGAACACATCTATGAATAATTCCATCTAGACCCTACTTTAAAAGATATGAGTCATCCCATATGAAAGCTTGAGAATCATGAAACAGTTTCTTTTAGAAGGGTAAACCTGACATGCTACTAAGTTCAAAATATCAGCATACCACGGAAGCTCCAATATGTCAAGAACCAGTGACTTTTCATTCGAAAACTCTTCTTAAATATAGATAGAGTAATCATCAATATGGTCGTGAGACTTCAGCCGTGACAAATGGTTTGCTACTTGGTTCTCTGCTCCTTTTTTTATCACAAACCTCTAGGTCAAACTCTCGCAGCAATAAAATCCACCTGAACAATCGAGGTTTGGCATCCTTTTTGTTGAAGAGATACTTGATGGATACATGGTCTGTGTGAACAATAACTTTGGTGCCCACCAAGTACGCTCTAAATTTATCGAATGCATAAACCACTGCTAACATCTCCTTTTCAGTGACTATATAATTCATTTGGTCATCATTCAAGACTTTACTAGCATAATAAATTGAGCAAAATACCTTGTCTTTTCTTTTCCCCAACACTACTCCAACAGCCACATCACTGGCATCATACATCAATTCAAATAGAAGCTCCCAATTTGGAGAAATTAAGATGGGTGCTTCAATTAGTTTCTTCTTTAGCTTCTCGAACGCTCCTTGACAATCAGCCCCAAAATCAAACTTGACTTCTTTTTCTAACAGTTTACACATCAGGCTTGCAATCTTTGAAAATTTTAAAATAAAACGCTTGTAGAAACCTGCATGTCCAAAGAAACTTTGCACTCCCTTCACTGTAACCGGATGGGGCAGCTTTTCAATCACTTTAATTTTTGCTCTATCTACTTCGAGTCCTCTACATGATACTATATGGCCAAAGACTATTCCTTTCTTAACCAAAAAATGGCATTTTTTCCAATTCAGCACCAGATTTGCCTCTTCACACTGATCTAGGACTCGATCTAGATTCCGCAAGCATACATAGAAAGAATTACCATAAACAGAGAAGTCTTCCATGAATCCCTCAATAAATTCTTCAATCATGTCATAGAAAATTACCATCATGCATCTTTAAAATGTTGTAGGTGACTAGCAGAGGCCAAAAGGCATGCGTCTGAACACATATGTGCCATATGGACAAGTAAAAGTTATCTTATCTTTGTCGTCGGGTGCAATGGTGATCTGATTATAACCTAAATAACTATCAAGAAAATAGTAGTACTCCTACCTTGCCAACCTATCCAATATCTGATCAATTAATGGGATAGGATAGTGGTCCTTTCTTGTGGCTTCATTTAGCATTCGATAGTCAATAAAAATTCTCCATCCAGTCACCATGTAGGTGGGAATTAGCTCATTTTCTTCATTAGTAACCACAGTCATCCTACCTTTCCTTGGGATACAATGTATTGGGCTTACCCATTTGCTGACTGAAATTGGATAAACAATCCCATTATCGAGCCACTTGATGACCTCTTTTCGGACCATGTCTTTCATCACTAGATTCAACCTACATTGTTTCTGTACCCTTGGTTTGGAACTTTTTCCATGTATATCTTCTATATGCATAAATCTGGATTTATCCTTATAATGTCATACATCTGCCACCCAATCACCTCCTTCCTTCTTTTCAAGACTATCATTGCTTCCTTTACTTGCATATCAGATAAAACTGCAGACAAAATAATAGGCAAGGTATCATTTTCACCAAGGAAAACATATTTCAAGTGGGGAAGAAGAACCTTAACCTCCAATTTTGGAGCTTCATCAATTGAATCTTTGAGGGATGGGCCAATTGGCCTGTTCAATGGCTTAAATGGTAGCTTTCTCATTTCCACAACCGCCAAATTCATTACTTGGATAATTCTAGTGCCTCTACATCTCCATGAAGATCACGACCCACCAAAGCTTGCTCTAGTGAATCATCAAACAACAACATCCTATAATCAAACTCAAGGTTTATAATGGATATAGCAGACAACTCTTCATATATGGCAGGCAATTTTAGTGCCTTGTATACATCAAAAACCTCTACTTTATCATGCGCTATCATTGTCATCTTCTCTGTTGCCACATCAATTAGTGACTACTCTATTTCTAGGAATAACCATCCCAAAAATAAATGGAACAACCGGATCAGCTTTAAAATCAAGAATTACAAAGTCTATAGGAAAGATCAATGATCTCACTTGCACTAAGATGTCTTCAAAAATTCCATTCGGCCTAGCAAGGGACCTGTCAGCCAACTGCAACATAATGTTCGTGGGTTTGGGACTCCCAAGACCCATATTTCGGTACTAAGATGTGGGCATAAGATTTATGCTAGCCCCAAGTCATATAATCCACGAGCACCGATGGTCTGCCTAATAGTGATCTGTAAAGTAAAACTCCCTGGATCCTTCAGCTTCATGAGTATTTTGTTTTGTATCTTGGATGTGCTCTCCTCAGTAAGTACAACTGTAGCATACTCTGTCAATCGGTTCTTGCTCACCACTATATCCTTCAAGTATTTTTCATATTTTGGAACACTCTATAAAATGTCAACAAAAGAAAGATTTACTTGAACCTGATTTAGAAGATCCAAAAATTTCTTGTAACTGGCCTCCTCTTGATGATTTCTTTGTCTTTGAGGGAATGGTAGAGGTGGATTATTCTTTTCCACATGACTTTCATCACTTACAGCTTTTTCCTTAAGTTTTTTCCTCTTTGTCTTTAGAATTATCATCAATGACTGTGGGGCTAACCTGCTAAGTTGTCATCTCCTTTAACTGCAACCTACTCCTTGTTGTAACTGCATTTACCTACTTTGGATTTGCCTCTGTATCATTAGGTAAGCCTCCTTGAGGTCTTATATTTTGTACACCCACAATCTGATCGAGTTGTAACTCCAAATTTCTAGTAACCAACCATTAACTCTTCAACTCTGTTGCAAACTGCGCTTGATTAGCTAAAATCTATTTCAACATCTCCTCCATATTACTTATTTGTGTAGCATCTTGATTATTCTGGACCTGCTGTTTATTCCATTGCACTGGCCCCTTATATTGATTAGTGTTCTGTGCCTGATTTCCACCCCATGAGAAATTGGAATGGTTCCTCCAACTGGGATTATATGTATTACCAAAATTCTATTGTCCCTGATGATTTGCATTCCCGACGTGCTTAAATGAATCTGGATTAGCTATACAAGCATCTGCTGAGTGCTCACTACTTCCACAAATATCACACTAAGAATTCACCTATTGGACTATATTTGCTGCAGCTGTTGCTTGTGGAACCCCCAAATTTATGCTATTAAGCTGAGTAAGCATGTGATTTTGCATTACTGCGATTTGAGCTAATAATGCAATTAACTTTTCTACCTCTAATACCCTTGCAACCTTCTTAGGAGAACTCCTCGAGTCAGCATGCTATTCAGGATTTCCTTGGAAAATCTGATTTAGCAGTGTGTACAATTTGTCATAAATCTTCTCAAGAGCTTACCCACCTGCTGCTGAATCCAAAAGAATCTTGGTATTTGGCTATAACCCCTCAATGTAAGTATGAACAAGGACATCATTAGACTGATGATGGTGTCGGCAATTTAAGAGCATACTTTTAAATCTCCCTCAATCTTGGTAGATATTCTCTCCTTTCTGTCTAAAACTTAGAATCTTGCTTCTTAGATATGCAGTCTTCCTAGATGGAAAGAATCAAAAGGAACTTCCGAGCTAGATCTTCCCAAGAAGTGATGGAGAGTGGTGGTTCAACATGTAACCACCTTTTTTCTTCCCCAATTAAATAAAACGGAAAGAGTGTCAATCTGACATAATTAGTACTAACCCCAGCAGGAATGTAAGTATTGCTTATTTCCAGGAAGGTCTATATGTGTTACTGTGGGTATTCATGTGAAAGGCCAGAAAATTGCCCCGCTGAATTCAACAATTGCACCATATTCTGCTTCAATTCAAATCAACCACCTGTCTTGGGCTTGCGAATACTGTTAGTAGCATGGTTCGTGAGTGCGATTGCCACCTCACGAATAGGTCTAGCAGCTGGTTGAGCAGGAAAAATTGGGATAATCAGAGCTGGGACATTTTTGGCATTTGGATCGACAAGATCATTTGAAACAACTAGATGATCCATTTAAACCTGTTGAATGGGATATTGAGCTCTTTGCATTTTTTGAAATATCAGTTCTGGTTCTACAAAAGGCTCTACCAACTCTTTATCTCTCTCCAGTCCTGTAGTCAACTAATCCTGCAAAAATCAAGCTGGTAAGATCAAGTCGTTATCACTTAAACTTATTGTCAAACACCAAAAATTTTGCAAAGTACTAATTATATTAATCCCCGGCAACGGCGCCAAAAACTTATTGCGTCTAAAATGCACACGCAAGTGCATGTGATCATACAAGTAATATAGTGACTTAGACAGTCAGATATCATTCCCATGAGGACTAAGCAACTAGCAATTTAACCAACTTTTAGTTTTCAACAAAGAGGTATTAAGTGTTGTAAAGTATCAAGATGATTGTGAAATTGTGAATTTAAATTGTAAATAAATAAGAAATAGTAATTTGTGACAATAGCAAAGCAAGCAACGGTTGTAACCAATAATGATGAGAATTCAGGGGTTGAGGCATATCGAACAATCATACAATTCTATCTTTTTATCACATTCTAGTTGGTTATCGGGTTGTTGATTCGCAAGGTTTATGGTACGATCTTTGTCTCCCAACCTCAAATCTTTTATCTATTGAATATCGCAACTACAACTCCCATAGAGATGCAACAATTCATCTAGATTCATAAAGTTATCTTCTTGGAATTGAACCAAGCAAGGACTTTAGGTATATCCCTATACTAGATGCTAATTCAAAACCTTTATTTCATAAAAAGATAAGAACCTTGCTCTTTAATTTCTTTGTTCTATCCTATGATTCTTCTCCCGGATTCACATAGAAATATAGATTTATTGTAATGGAGGCCACTCATCAAGAACTTAAGAACAACCCAGATGATAATCCAAAAAGAAACTACAATAAAGAATATCAAAGAGTAATCATGTTCTTGGCCTCAACACCAGAACAAGGGTGTTTAGCCACTCATGTTTGAATTCAACATCAAAAATAAGTAATTAATCATACCCAAAATAAATCTTGAAGTAAAGAAGTTCAAAAGAGTGTCTAAGAACCCTAAAAGAGAGAATTTCATACTTTTCCGCCACTGCTATGCTTTCCAAAAGTGCTTGAAATTGTGTTAATGTGTTTCTTATATACTAGGACAAAATTTCCCTGGGTGGAATGGATCATGCGTCGCATGATGTACTTCATAGCATTGGAGCGTGCGTTGCATGATGCTGTCCATAGTAGTGGAGCATGCATCACATGCTATAGTCCACAGCAGTGACCATGCGTCGCACGCTATTCGCATGCTCTTACTGGAATTAGGCTTCTTAAATTTCTCTAAGGAATGGAACCCCTACTGGAATTATGCTTCTGAAATTTCTCTAAGGCATGGAACCCCTACTTGAATTTGTCTTCAGAATTCACGTTAAATGCTGGGACCCTTGAAATAGGGCATGCGACGCACGCAAATCGCATGCCCCCACTGGAATTTGTCTCCACAAATTTTTCTAAGGCAAAAATTCCATTTCTTTCATCTCGTTGCTCAGCTACCAAATCCAACTTTCCAAACATGCTTTTCGACTTCTTCCAGTGTCTACAATACTCCAAATAATCAACTCAAAGCGTCAATCATCATGCGTTTCCCATTGTGTATCCAATTTAAGCAAAATACATCAATAATCCATACTGCATTACTAATCATGTCCATTAGCTCATATAATGCAATTGTACACTAGACACAATAAAATACATATTTTAGCTCATAAAACTAGGACTATTGTGGGTGAATATTGGCGCTCGGATATATAAATATGGCCAAGATCATCTGCTCAAACTGACTATCAGTCTAGTGTTGAAACGCTGTACTGATATCAACTGAGTGCCCAACTCATCTTGAAATGTCCTCCAAATATGAAATGTGAACATAGAACCTTGATATGAAATAATGGATATCGGCACACCATGCAGATGCATAATCTCATGAATGTAGATACGGGCCAAGCTCTCAGCTTTGAATGAGACCTGAACTAAAATAAAATGATTTAACTTGGTCAATTGATCCATGATGACCCAAGCACTATTAGAACCATGAGATGTATGAGGCAAACCAGTCACAAAGTCCATGGTGATCCATTCCCATTTCTACTTGGGAATGGGTAACCTCTAAAGCAACCTGCCAGGCCTCATATGCTCAGCCTTCACCTGTTGACAACATAGGTAACGAGCCATAAAATCTGCTACATCTTGCCTCATACCACCTACCAATAATGCTGCCTCAAATCACAATACATCTTGGTCACACCTGGATGGATGAAATATCTGGAATAATGGGCCTCCTCTAGATCAACCTAATCCAATCACCCACTCTCGGCACACAAACTCGACCCCCAATCGTCATAAATCCATCTGAATCAAGTGAGGCTTCCTTTGCCTCGCCACTCATAACCTTATCTCGAATTAAACTCAATCCAACATCATTAAATTTGTGACGTAGAATCTACTCCAACAAAGAAGATCTAGCCTCCACAAATGCCAAAACACACCCAGGTGTCAAAATATCAAGCCTAACCATCTGGTTAGCTAAAGATTGAACCTCTAAAGCTAAAGGCCTCTCCTAGATCAAATGATACACCAAGCTACCCATGCTAGTCGACTTACAGTTCAAGACATCTGGAACCATATTAGCTTTGCTCGGATGGTAAAGAATAGTCAAGTAATAATCCTTAAGCAACTCAAGCCAGCGACTCTTCCTCATATTAAGATCTCACTGAGTGAAGAAGTACCAAAGGCTACGATGATCTGAGAAGATCTAGCAATGGACTCTATACGAGTAGTGCCTCCACACTTCAAAGTAAACACAACTATACACAAGTCCAAATCATGGGTAGGGTATTTTCTCTCATGACGCTTCAACTGATGAGATGCATAAGCAATCACATTGCCCTCCTACATTAACACAACACCCAATCCAATCCCCGAAGCATCACAAAATACTGTAAAGCCCACACCCTTCTTAGGCGAAGCCAATATAGAAACTGAAGTCAACAAATCCTTGACCTTTTGGAAGCTCGCCTCAAAAGAATCATGCCACTAAAAGGAAATCTTCTTCTGCATCAACTTAGTCAAAGGGTTTGTAATAGAAGAGAAACCCTAAACAAAATGCCGATAATAACCGGATAAGCCAATAAAACTTCTAATCTCAGTGGGCGAACTAGGTCTACACCAATCACGAACCATTGCAATTTTGGCTGGATCAACCATAATACCTTCCTTAGTCACCACATGACCTAAGAAAGAAACAGACTCCAACCAAAACTCACACTTAGAGAACTTATCATACAACTTCTCATCCCTCAATCTCTGAAGCATAAACCACAAATGCTCCTCATTCTTAGCCTCACTCTTGGAATACATTAAGATGTCATCTATAAACACAATAACAAAGGAGTTGAGATAAAGTCAAAACACCTGATTCATTAACTCCATGAACGCGACAGGGGAATTTGTCAACCCAAAGGACATGACCAAGAGCTCGTAATGACCATATTGAGCTTGAAAAGTTTTTAGAATATCCAAAGTTCTAATCCTCGACTGGCGATAATCAAACCTCAAATCAATCTTCGAAAACACTACAACACCCTAAAGCTAATCAAAAAAATCATCAATGTGAGGAAGAGGATACTTATCCTTAACCATCACCTTATTCAACTGTCGATAATCAATACACATCTGCATCGACCCATCCTTTTTCTTCACAAACAAGATAGGCTCACCTCAAGGTAAAACACTAGGACAAATAAATCCCTTATCCAATAACTCCTGCATCTGATCCTTCAGTTTTATTAACTCTGCTGGGGCATCCTATAAGGAGGAACAAAAATGGGCTTGGTGCCCGACTTAACATCAATAGAAAAATCAATGTCATGATTCGGAGGCATACCAGACAAATTCATAGGAAAAACATCTATAAACTCATAAACAACACAGATAGAATCCAAGAAAGGAGGTGAAACAACACTAGAATCACTAATATGAGCCAATAAGCTAAATATCCCCTCTCAATCAATCGACAAGACTAATCATAAGATACGATCCTCTTGGGACCCGAATGAAGTGCATCCAAGCTATCCTTGGCACGCCCAGAAGAGATAAAGTCATAGTCTTAGGAAAATAATCTATGATAGGATAATAAGGAGCCAACCAATTCATACGTAAAATAACATCAATATTGACCATATCTAACACAAGCAAGTCTACCAAAGTCTCATGCTGACAAAAATCAAAACACAAGTTAGGTGCACCCGATCCACTACTAAAGAATCACCTATTGGAGTAGATACATGAATAGAAAGGATAAGAGGCTCGCTAACAGAATCAAAACCCGAAGCAAAATACATAAGCACATAAGAGAAAGTCGATCTTGTATTAAATAATATAGATGCAGGTCTAAAACAAATGGAGATAATACCTGTAATCACAGTATCAAAAGCCTCTGCCTCAAGTCTGGATGGTATAGCATAACACTGTCCACGATAACCAACTGCCTGAGTAGCCCCACGACTACTACGGTGGGTTTCCTACCTCTACCTTTCGCTCTTTTGGTAGTAATTCTACCCTTCACAACTGAAATAGGAGTAGCACTAACTACATGATGGGGACAGTCCCTAGCACATGGCCAATCTCATCACACATATAGAAACCTCTACGACCATTCTCAATAGAAAAAGGTACAACTAGGTCAAAACGCCCATCCTGAACTGCTAAACTAAAAGATCCACCACCTTAACTTTATAAATCCACCTACACTGGCCTATCCCAATAACAACGAGAACGTCTGAAATCTTTACCATGAGAAACCTAACCTCCAAACTCACCAAAATAAGGCACTTTCTTGGCACCTCTATGTGGTATCCAATGAATGCCCCCTGTTATCTTTGCATGGTCTTAAATCCTTCAAAAAGATGCACCAAATGCAACAAAATGCAACCATCTAAGACATAGTCAGTTGAAGAGAGACATCCAAATCCTTCACAAACTTTTGATTGCTCTGACTCGGTAGAAATGGTATAATAGAAATATATAGACTGGGCATGAAAGCATGACTCATACTTAGGAACTGTCATGGGGCCCTGCTCCAAATGATCAAACTCATCCCACATATAATCTCTCAAACCAAAAGGCATAAATCCTCCAAGAAGGCATCAACAAACTGATCTTAAGTTATCTCAAGAGAATCACAAGATCTACAACTCATAAGCAACCTCCACCAATCTCTAGCACTATCTCTCAAGTGATAGGCCGTATAAGTAACACCATCTACGCAGAAAGAGTTAAACACAACTCAAAACACCAGGTATGAAAAAACTTTACACAATAAGGAAGAAAATAAGGGAAGTTTTCTAAAGACATCCTATAGCCTTTTAAAGATAGATACGGTCATCTACGTACTGATCCGTGAGACTTTATTAGACATCAGGTTCTTACACTATTGAGACCAATGAAACCTTACTATTTTAAAACCAATTTTTGTGACACAAAAATAAGGGTCATGATGGCACTTTTTATCGTGTACCTTGACAAGTAATCCTATCACCCAAACTAATACAAAAAGGGAAAAAACATAAATAGCCAAGGTAAGTCTTCTAGAATAAAGCCGAACCATATAAGTAATTATAACAATGTGGAAAGAGAATGCCAAAAACCATACATTCCTAAAACTCGGTGTCAGTAGTGTAAGAACTACTAATACAACTCGAGTCCAAAAGAGAATAATATATAAGGTAACTCGAAATATAAAAACCCTATCTAAAATACAATAAAGACATAGTCTAATAGAGAAAGATAGTAGGACCCATTCGAATGCCTGAAAGTCACCCACTACCTTGAAAACTCTAATTATCGCTTGAGTCAAGCATCGAGAAACTCACCGAACCCGGATCTGCACTAGAACGGTAAAGTAGAAATGAGTACGGTCCACTTGTACTCAGTAGGTATCATAGGACGACTGAGCAAAGTAAAAAATAAAGCATACAAAATACACGCTAAGGGAAAATCAACTGCAATAAGAAAATCTCCTATGATGGTAGCCCACATCGCTTGCACTAACATATCAATAATATCCATATATAATAAAACAACACACCAGATATGGGTACAAATATACACAATATCAAATACAAGTGAAACAAAACAGAAACATTTATAATCAAGATCATCAAGTACAAATAAAGGAAGATAGAATATTAGACATTTACAAGTCAAGAATATAACACAAATAGATAGCTGACAAGTTTGTATGGCAATAAAGCACAACATAAGCACAATAAAGTAAGGTATGATGATGATGATGATGCACGAGGTTGTCACACAACCTCCAAAATCATCGCACAACCTCCGTATACACTTTTGGAGGCAAACCTCCCGACGCAGGACCCATGGGAGGTTCATCAACCCGTATAAAATCCACATATCTCATATCTTCTTTCCAGAATATCCCTCAAAAAGGGTTTTATAAGTTGTTATAATAACTCCTTCCCGACATATCCCTCGAGGAGGATTTTTAAAAAGGTGTTGCCAGTGTTACTCAAGTGTTACTACGGTGGTACCAATATTTCATGAATGCGTATGATATAAGGATGTAATACTCACAATGAGTATTTCCACAACCAACCACATGATATATTTCCACAATCAATCATAATCAACCACTATGATACATTTTCAAAACCACATGAGCCAATATACACTCATTATTTCCATTTCATCCATGAATTTCCATATGTCTCATATGCCAATAAAGTATGAATATAATCACAATACACCAATGATGTCACATTAAGAATTTTAACAACACAATACAATTATTCACATGTTTTCAAGGCCATTAAAATCATATAGGACCCACACGGTCACACATATCATATAATATCTCAATTTTGATAATTACATAACATATAGGCCCCTATACGGGAACAACGCATAGATAGCCATTTTTTAATGATTAGATTTCACTCTTAACATGTATTTAATACCATCATTTATTACCCAGCCCAGTCTGAAAGAATTAAGCCATAACCTACCTCGAATGCCGAAACTGATCCGCTACACTTTGAGTCCACGACCTTACTTTTTACGAACGAATCTAAAATCAACTAAAATAAAAAATATAGAATCTACGCATCAAAATAAAGTCAACGATCCCATATTGACTTTTGGTTTGGGGTCAAAATGAATCTCCGAAATGAGTTTTAAAAAAACTGGGTAAAATCATAACTTTACGTCAAAAAAGTGTTCTTCATATTTTTAGGAACCTAAATCTTAAAATTCAAGTCAAATAGAGTAAAAAATAAGGTTTAAATCGATGAAAAATTATTTTAAGCTTTACGGGGTAAAATCTATAAAATCCGGGTTAAAATCAAGAATCGAAGTTGTTTTGAAGGTTGAATTGATGAAAAACTAGTAATTATAAGATTAAAATATTCTTCAAGTGAAAGGAGTAAAATTGGGGTTTAAAATCAAGCCCTAAGATTTTTGGGGTTTTGAGAAATTAATCAAGAAATTACTAAGAAAAGAGCGAATTCTTACCTTAAATTCATAAGAAAATCAAGAAATAGATGTTAAACTAGCTTTTCAATCTCCCACAAGCTTCACTTTTAAGCTCCCACACTATTTTAGGATTTAACTCTCAAGAGACAAGGTGAAGAATGAACAAAATGGGTTAAAAAAGGGGGAAAAAACTGCTTTTATGTGTAGATTTTTTTAATGATTTTTAGATTTTTTTAATGATTTTTTTAAGTCCACATGGTCTTCGACGGAGTGTCTGAAATTCGTTTGGAGTTTGATATACATAAACGAACTATGTAACCACACTAAATTTGATGTTCCAGACGCTTTGGAAAAATTGAATTATTGAAAAAAATATTATTTTCATAAAGTTGACCCCCATAATCCCGAAATTGTAATTTTTCAAATCGAGGATCGAAATGTGATTTAAAAGCCGTAAAATCACACCAAATATGTTACGAACCTAAAATCAACATTTTGGATCTGTTAAAAAAGTTAGATTTTCCATCCAAGGTCATTTCAATCAAATATGGGTCCAACACCCATATTTTTAATTTTTTGACTTTTCGATTAATAGGTCGAAATGAGATCGGGTGCACCGAGAACTGAACCAAAGGTCAACCTAGACTAAAATTTGATATTTTGGAGTTGCTGGCACAGTCCGTTCAGTCATCCTTCACATGAATTAAAAGATATTCACATAAGTTCAAAATAAGGCTCTCGAAACTATCAAAAACCATAATATCCCATAAGTAGTCCCAAAATGCATCGATTACCATTCCAATTGACCCATACCCCAAAATACCATAATTCAACTTAGGGAGGGATAAATATTTAAATCATAAAAAACTCACAAATTTTTTACATATTTCATCAAAAAGTCGGTCTTCACATCGATTTTCAATTCCAACTTGATATCTGACTTAAGATCCTGATTTCTGAAACAACATGGAACATGAATTTATACCTCGAGGCTTGAATCGTGACTTGAATTCCGGCCCAACTCAACAAATCACATGACAAATAAAACTATAGTAAAAAAATCACAATATTTGAATACAGTGTAGACTTTATTCAATTATAAACTCATATTAAAAATACAAAACCTATAGAGTAATAATCTTTCCTGAATAAAATTTTTTAACGACTATATTGTGGATTCTTATTATCTCCACAACTTCTCAAAAAGCTTCTGAGGTGAAGTCTTCCATCGAAGAGATGGAAAAAGAAAGACGGGTTGGGTGAAGAGAGGGTCCAATACTGAATACCTAAAAGGAAAAAAGAAACCTTAGGAAAAAAATTTGAATAAAACACAACGACAATTCAAAGTTATCAAACTTTTTCAATAGATTCACATGTTAACCTTTGACTAAGATCCATCAAACATGTTTGAGAAAGAGAAATTGGAGAAGCAAATTACATCAAAAAACACTAATGTATAAAATGTACAATTAACAACCAATTTATATAGATATAGCTGTAATATCCATATATAACACCAAAAAACCTTTCAATATTGACAACATTTATAATGTTACTGATAAAAATTGCCATCATGAAAAAAACAGATTGACAACCGAATCAATATATTTACAATAACATAAAAGTTATAGAATATTACCAAAAGAAATCAATGTAGTATAATGGTACCAAAAGAAATCAATGTAATATTTAGATAACAAATAAACACAGAAATTAATAAACCAAAATAGTTGCATAGAGTCACTATAACTTTGAATTTACATGCATACAAATCATTAAAACAATAATATTAATAATAGTAGTAATGTAGAGCAAAAGACAAACCTAAGTTTTCTGAAAAAAAAAAAAGGTCTGAGAAAAAAAAAATTGAGAAGCCTACCTCATCAACCATTTTTTATTATATTAATATTTTTCAATCAATAAATTTTTCAAATTGATATTCATAAAAATAATAAATTCATCAAGTTGACCTAAATTATCAATTCAAAGCTTTAAAACAAATGAACATGAACTTACATACTCTTGATTCAGTGATCTAAGAAGCTTCAACTCCAGTTCTCTACATCTATTTCAAATAAGACAACAAACAATTCAGTATCAAAATAAATCAAATCACAAAAACAACAAAAACAACTATAGTATAATTTCACAAGTGGAGTTTGCGATACTCGTAATTGTACTTAGTTTATTAGATATAGAGATGTTATGTTGATGTATCTTACCTAGATAACTCAATAGGAATCATTTTTGCTTAATTTGTTAATTGACATATTTTTTCAATAAGTCTGTTCAATTGTCACTACAAAATTATCAAAAATAAACTATGCATAAGAGCTTTAATCATAATTATATAAATAATTTATATTAATATTACACAAGAAGATAATCTAAGTTATTTTTTTTTACAAATAAACTCTGCTTAAGTTGTTAATTGATATACATTTGTTTTACAAGTCCATTGAATTGTCATTGCAAAATTATCTAAAATAAACTACACATAAGAGTTTTAGTTATAACTATATAAACAATTTGTACCAATATTACACAAAGTAGTATCTACTAAAAAACAAAGTAGATGATAGGTTCTCCATGAAAATCAGTAACAATACATCAACTTTTCTACAAACATAACATATGTTAAAATATAATTTTCTTTTATGGAGTTTTATTTAGAATTTTAAACTATTTAAATTATTTTCTAAAATCTTTGAAGGGTAGATCATTATTTTGAGTATATATTTTCTTATCATATATTTTAAGACTTTTTAGTTACAAAATATATTTTCTTATCGTATATTTTAAAATTCTTTAATCAACGCGTGCAAAGTAAATTATATTATTATTGACATAAATGTAACTCTTATAATTCAAAAATATCCATGCCTAATCCAACATCCTTAAAAAAAAATAACAAAAAGTCCACAGTGATAATAAATTAAAATAATTTAAAATAATTTAAGATGATTCATCATCAGTTTTCATCACCATAGTGCAGTAATAATTTCTTGCATTTGTTGAAAGTCATATCCCATGAATTATTACTTTACATCCAAAAAAAATAATTAAAAAATTTGTTAGATTCTTTTTCTCTCAAGAAACGTTCGATCCAAAGCTGCAACACACTATTTAGATGCAATAACTAATGAATTAGAAACTCCTCTTATTATAATGAAAACAAACTCAGTTTATCTAAAATCAAGTTTCTTTAAGTAATTACCACCCTTATAATATAAATTTTTCTATATGAATATCAAAATTATAGGCAAGTAATTTTTTTATAGCAAAAGATGGCAATAAATTCTAGACTACAAAAAGAGAAAATTCTTTCGAGAATGACTTAATAAGACATTTATTTATCTTATTCTTTATTGTATGTAGGACTTCAAAACACTTGTCAAATTTGAAATTGAGTCTTTGAATCATGTTGATAAATTCATAAGTCTCAAATCAATATAAGTGATGGTGGAATGATTGAAGTCCTTCCATTCTTAATCATATGTTGAAAATTCTTCATCTTCAATGCAATAACAGAGTTTCTTATACACAACATTGATTGAACGAAAGAAGGCATCTAAAATCAAGTTACCTTTAAAATTTTGTTCATCAATCATGTTGATATTATCATCATCACCGGTCTTCAAATCGATGCAAAATAAATTAAATATTATAATTTGATTTTCGAAAGAAAAAAATTCTAAATCAAACAACAAGAACAACCTAAAATAAAAAAGAAAGTATGTTTAACAAAAGCACGTAATAAATATACATAAACTAAGAATTCTATATGAAATAAAATTGAAAAATACTGCACGCATGAATTTTTTAATCAATTTTTTATTCATTTCCAAATTTAGATAGTATCTTTTATGGTAATCTTTGTTTAATTTTTTAATCATATATTTTAGAATTCCTTAATTGTTATCTCCTAATATTTTTGCCTTATATTTTTTTCTTATCATATGTTTAATGACTCCTTAATTCTTAAAATATAATTTTATGATTTAAAAATGGAAAATTTGGCAAAATTTTATATTGTTTACCTTTTATGTTTTCTTTTTTATTTTTTTCATATTATTTTTCTTTCTTTCCTTTTATTTGTTTGATTTTCATTCCTTTGTTGCTCGAATTTCTTTTTATTTTCTTACAATTTAGTTAATTTCAAATAAATATAAAAAATTAATAAAAAGATGATTTTGTCTAAAGTGGAGATTTTTAATGAAGGGCAAAAAGTTCAAATCACTTTTTCTAAGGATCTTCACTCTTAATATATATAGTTTCTCATATAAAAATACAATTAATTAAAAAAATCATTTTACTTATACAATTAATATTTATTGAAAGCCAAAACAGATTTATATATAAGTTTCAACCACTTTTGTTTTTTCAAAAAAGTGAATAAATGGTAAATTATTAGAACTAGAAAGGAGAAAGTGGATAAACTAATTATATTCTATATGATCAAACTTTTAAAAGCACTTTGTTTTGAAAAATGCTTAATCGAGAAATGTTTTTTTTTCACTTTTCGGCGAAAAGCAGTTTGTGTTTGACTAGTAAATTTTAAAAAATATTTTTAAGCACCAATTAGTGTTTGCCTACACACTGTAAAAATATTTTTTTTTAGTTTTTCACCAGGTATTCAGTATCCGCATTGGAGCCTGACTAAATTCGAATTCACGTTGGAAAATTTCACATTGGGGGGTAAAGTTCTCCCTAACAACTGCAACTCCATATTCAGGAAAACTCAAACTCGAGACCTATGATTAAGAATGAAGGGGTGCATACCACTCCACCACAACTCTTGTTGTTTAAGTGTATTTATTTTTTCCAAATAAGTTTTTTTAGGAAGAAGTTAATTTTTTAGCCTCTGAAAGACAATTTCTTCTACTTCATCTTATTTTCTTAGTCAAATAGCTTATCTTTTTTTAAATAAACACTTAGAGAAAAAATGAGAAAAGAAACAAGAGTCCGACAGAACAAGGTCGTATCGCAAAAAATCCTTATAAATTGCAAGAAGAAAAAAAGGAACGAAAAAAATGCTCTCTTTATTTTATATTAATAATTTTATTTCTTACCATGAATAGTTTTCCAAATTATTTATTTATTAAATTAAAATCAATTAATTTTTAAAATATCATTTCACTTATATAATTAATATTTTTGAAATCCTAAGTGTGCGGATATAGACGGATAACTAACTTATGAAATAGATTTAGTATATATATATAATGAATCTATTTTTCTTTGTGCGTGGATATTTCTTAAATTTTGTTTCAATATTTTTTAATGATTTATTCTTTTCGTAAGATGTGTTCATTAATTTGTTTGGTTTATTATTTTATCTTGTAGTAATTGCAGAGTTACAAATTTCTGTATAATAATTTATCCTAACTGTACTGTAATGTATATCTAATTCTAGATTTTCAATGTTATTTATTATCTTGTGTTGTTCTTCTCATAGTGAGTTTTTTAAATTATATAAACTGTCACATGTACTTTTTTCAAAATTTTCTAAGGTTTCTTCTATCCATATTAATTTTTCTTTTAGATTCTCCATTATTTTTCTAATTCGGTTTCTATAATTAATTTCTTTATTTAGATTATCTTGATTTTCTCTAGTTTTTCTAATATATTCTAACATCTCTTAATCTAAATAATATCCTTCTGGGTAAATTTCTTGTTATAACTGTTCTATCCAATTTATGGTTTCGATTTCATAGTCTATTACTTTTTCTAATATTATTTTCTTAATGTCTATAATTTCTATATCTTTAAGTATATATAAGATTAAAACTTTAAGATAATCTAGATGATCTATCTTTTAAAATTGATTTTATTATAATATTTTGTAGTTGTTTGTTTTAGTCTTAGTAGTTAGTTGTTTGTTTTAGTCTTAGTAGTTTTTGCATATTTTTATTAAGAAATTCTATATGTTTTATATCTTTATTTTTTATGTATTTGTCTATATTTATTTTCTCATATCTTTTTTTTAAAAAAAATTTATGTAATTTATCATGGTAAGTATTTGTAAGAGTAGTTAGGTAGGTATGGTATATAATTTACTCTAGTCATGTAATATTACCAAATGCTTTTTCTAATATGATTTTTCTTATATCTACTACTTTTATATATTTAAGTGCATACAAAATAAGTATTTTTAAATTTATCTACCATCACATCAGATAAATATAATTATTCATTTTCATAAAATTGCTTTTTTCAAAATATTCCCTTCAACCATGTACATAACAAAATATGGTCATCTTAGATTACTATATACTAGATTATTCTTAAATAATATATTCTTCGGTCACTATTAGCATGGTAATTTGGATACTTTTTCCCTTAAACAGCGCCTCTACTCTGGTTACTCCCCGCTATGGCTTCTTGCCTCATTGGTTTCACCTTTAGGATGGCATAGTTCTTAGAGATCTTTCTCCGTTTCCACTTTGCTAAAAAACTTCTTAACATATTATTCTTCGAATAATTCTACAATAAAGTAACTAATATGAATTTATTTTATCATATCATGATTGTTGGGAACTATGAATTTAGCTATTCATAATCATAAATAAATATACCTGTTCGGGTAGTTTTGATATTTCTGAAGTTTGTTCCTCCATAGTTTTTTCCATTGAAGTATGTCTGTTTTTTAATTAACTAAGCAAAATATTTGTTGTGGACTGGAGAGAGTATTGCTTCAACACATGAAGGCTTGCCTTGTAATGCCTACGGTTTCTTTCATTTATAGAATGAAAAATCTTTACAAAGTCCTTACATGAGTCTTTACACGTTTAAAAAATTCTAAGACTAGAATCCTAAGTGCCATAGCCTTTTAAAAAGTCAAAAAGGCTAGGAGTCTAAAAAAGAAAAGTCTATACAATAAAAACTTAGTGCCATAGCCTTTAAAAAAGGCTAGGAGGCTAAGAAAAGTCTATACAATAAAAACTTACAATTCTAACAATTTTACGTAAATAATTTTATATCTTGTTTTCTTCCATTGGTGTCTTCATCGTATCTGTTGCTCCTTATCTTATCTTTCCAGCTGGTATGTTCATCTTGATTTTTATTCTAGGTGTACTTCTGGAATAATGTTATCTTCTCCATTACATCTTGAACATTGATGATCTGGATATTTGTGTCCAATTATTTTACAATATCTTGTCAGTAATCCGTCTGAAATAAATCCTTTTTTAATTGCTCTTGCGGTAGATTGTTTTTCTGGGTTAAGTAATGTCATTATCCATTGCCTAACATCTTCCATATCTGCTTGTCGTAGCTCTTTTGAATTTGAATAAATCATTTGATGATCTCTCGAATAATAGCTCCATATTGGGTTTCCATTAGTATAATTATTTGCTAATTCTTGGATAATCGTAGCTAGTCCAATGAGTCGTTTATTTGCGTAGAAATCGGGTATCTCAATTCTGGGTATCTCCTGTTGCTGTGTAATATCTTCTGGTATGATTATTTCTCTGGTTAGTCCTATTTTTACAACTTATGTAACTGATTTTATTTCGTCGTATAATATCTCTGCTGGTGCAGTATAACACTTTATATAAAATAGATTTCCTTTTGTTATCCTTTTGTAGGTGGTGAATATCTTGTGTAATTCTTCCATAGCTGTTAGTTCTTCTCCGTCTTAAGTGTATATGGTGTTTAATAATCCATAGTCAAAACAAGTTTTTACTAGGCTTGGGTTGGTTTTGGGTAGTGCAATTAGCTTGTTATATCCTTGTAATTTTTGGGTTATATAGTTTGTGTTTGGTTTTTTGATATTTGTAGCTCTGGGGTTAAGGTTTAGAAAAGTTTGTACTCTATAGATATTTTTTTATGTATTTTTGGGCTGTATGGTTGTAAACTTTTTTATCTTGGTTCAGGCTATCTCGGTATGTGGTGATTTGTGGGGGTTTGAAGTCTTTTTGTGTTTTCGGTATAAATGGTTTCTCAAATATTTTATTCATATTCATGTTCTGGTATCTTGGTCGACTAACTCCTTTGCTTGTACCTGCAGAAGTAGATTGATAAATGTTATGGGTTTTATGGAGTGTCCCATCGTCTCCTTCTAGCTTTGGAACTTTAATGTCTTCCGATCGACATAGCCTGCACACTGCTGAGTTAGCTGATTTGTAGCTATAGACTTCAGTTTATCTTCATTAGTCTTTAGCTTTTCTATCTCATTACCCATACTGTCCACTTTCATTGAAAGCGTAGTTAGGGTGTTGAGTATTTTTTCTAGAGTATCTTCTTCTATTATTTCAGTCTGTGTAGCTTTATCTTGATATGTAATCTGCAATAACATTTTTGTTAGTACTGATTACTTCAATTATAAATGTGAAATTTAATATATTCAAGACTAATCTCCGAATCTCTTTTGTTGTAACTGAATTTTGTATTTTCTTTGTTAACCACCAGCGTACCTGTGTATTATCTGTTCGTACAATAAATTTGTTATATACAATATATGGCTCAAATGCTAACAAACATTTATATAATGAACATAATTATTTCCTATTTATTTCCCATTTTATTTCTGTCTCATTGAACGTACCTGAGCAGTATCTACAATGGTGTTCTATTTTTTCTGCTTCATATCGGTATTTAAGTACTCCTCCATAACTATATTCACTAGCATCTGCTTCTTCTATATATATAAATTTTCTATTTTCATCCGGAAATTGTAATTTTGGTAATTCTTTACAAAGTAATTTTATTTTTTGAACTTGTTTTTTATCTTCTTCATTATAGTTATATTCTACATCCTTTTTTAATTTTTTCTGTAGTGGTTTTAAAGTTTCTGCTAATTTTGGAATATATTCTCTTACTTGATTTACTAATCCTAAAAATGATTGTAATTTCTTTTTTGTATCTAATTCTTCTTTCGAATTTATTATTTTTTGTACTATATGTTGTTGCATTTTTACTCCACTTTTATCTATTTGTATTCCTAAAAATTCTATCTGATTTTTCATAATTTCAGCTTTCTTTTCGCTTAGACTTATTCCTGATTTTTCTATTATATCTGTAAACTGTTCCAATAATTTTAAATGTTCTTCTTTAGTTTTTGTATATAATAATATATCATCTATGTATACTATACAATTAGATAATTGTTTAAAATAACTATCCATAAAATGTTGATATCTACCTTGTGCATTTTTATATCCAAATGGTAATACGTTCCATTCATAAAATCCTTGTGGTACCGTAAATGCGGTTAATTCTTTAGATTCTTCTTCTAACTTTAAATGGTAAAATCCTGATTTACAATCAAATTTCCTAAAATAATTATATCCCTGTATTTGCCTTATTTTCAATATCTTATTTGGTATTGGATAATTATATGTTATAGTTTTTGCATTTAAATTTCTATAGTCAATAACCATTCTACTTTTTCCTCTTTTTTGTTCACTATATTTATTTACTATAAATGCTGGACTATTATGTTTACTATTACTTTTTTGTAAATATTGTTTTTCTAATAATTCATCTATATGCATTTTAAATTCTTTTAAATCGTCAAAATTATATGTTAATGGTTTAGGGTTATTATACTATTTTTATCTATTAATTCAACTTTTATAGTAGTTTTATGTTTTTCCCATCCTTTTAATGGATCTTCACTATATAATTGTTCTAATTTTTTCTTAATTATTTCTATCTTATTTATTGAAAATATAATTATTTCTGTTTTATTTACTGAAAATACTACTAATTCTATTGTATCTTCAGTATTTTTTATATTTTCTAACTTTTGTGTAATTTTTTCACTTCCTTTTATCCAATCAGTTTTCTTTCTTCTTTTATTATTAACTCTTTTTGCTCTCACTTTCTGTTTACATAGTGTTGTAAACCACCAGTCTGTTCGAGTTATTATATGTGGGTATAATTTATCTAAAAACGGCATTCCTAAAAGTATATCTTTTGATGTTAGTTCATAATTATAAATTTCTTCTATTGTTAATATCTTATCCCATACTTGTATTTTTACATTCCTAGCTTTATAAGTAATTAAGCTTCCTACATTATTAAATCCTTTAACTATTATTGGTGTTTTTAATTTATCCCATTTACTTTCTGGTAAGCAATTATATCTACATAAATTAGCTTCTGCTGTATCTATCATAGGCGTATAATACCTACTGTAATATCCTTCTACTACTATCTTCATTAATACATATATTTTCATTTTATGTTAAGGCTCTTCTTGAGAATAATTTTTCTTTGTTATAAGTTAAGGTTAATTGTGTATGTTCTATATTATATGGTTTTACTTGTTCTAGCCATTTTATTCCTAATATTATATCTGCTTTTTGCATTTCGTCCTTTACTTTGAATTCTATTTTTATTTTTCTAACTCCTATTATTATTTCTTTTTCTGCTATATTTTTACTATTTATTAAACTTCTTGGTAGATCTGGGCACATATCATTATCAGTTTTTATTTCTTCATTTTTTACTAGATATTTTGCTATATAATTTTCTTCTTGTCCTGTATTCAAAAGTATTAGATATTATTTTTCATTTATTTTTCCTGTTATGTAATATTGGTTTAAATTACTTATTGAATTTATTTCATAACTTGTTCTTTTTGATGAGCTTGATGATTCTGATTTTTCATCAGCTATTCTTTTCGTTGTACTTATTCTATCATTTACTATTTCTAAATTTTCTTCTATATCTATGTCTCTATAGCTATAATCATTATAATATATTGTTTTTACAATTTGTTCGAATGGGCTTTCTATTCGTATCTTGTTAATCTTATTTTTTCCTGTTATTTTATGTTTTGTTGTTAATACATATAAATTTTTGCATCTTGCTGTAAATATTTTACTTCCTGGGGTTAATTCTATTCCTGATATTTTCCAATATAATACAAGTGATTTATCTACATTTTTATCTGTTACCGCTACTGAATAATTTGCACTTATTATAAATTTAAATTTTTGGTATATTAGATTTCTTTTACGGCAGTTATTATGCTTTTTTTTATAGGTTTTATAATTCTATCATCTGCTAAATATAATTCTATTGGTGTATCTATTCCTTCTCTAAAACATGCTTTTATTAATATCTCTGTTCCTCCAAGGTGTACATATTTATTGGATCTCCTTTACTTTTTATATCATTTATCTCTTTATTAATTATTCTTTTTGTTACTAGTGGTATACTAGCTTTGCCTTTTGCATATCTACAGTCTATTACATGTTCTTTTTGGCATACTACATAATATTCGTCTTTTTTCCTAGTAAACATATTTTTTATTGTTGGTATTTTAAATATTTTTTCTACACTTAAATCTAATTCTTTTTCTTTTATTTCATCAAATATGTTACTGTCAAATATTATTTTTTGTTCCGTTCCTTCATCATTTAAATATTCTTCCTTTGTTATTATTTTTATATCTTCTTCAGTCATTTGATTCATCTATTTCACTATCTATTTCATTATCTGTTTCGTTTTCTGAAATTTCATATATACTATCCTCACTTTCTAATTCATAATCTATATAATCTATCTGCATATATTCTGTATTATCTATTTTTATTTTTGATATTTGTTTATTTTTTGGATTTTTAGGTAATTTACAATCTCTAGCTAAATGGCCTAACTTTCCACAATTATAACAAGTACATTCTTTTATAGATTTCTTCTTTTTATATGGTCTTTTGTATTTATAATTTTTTACATAATATCTTTTTCTTGGTTTCTTGTATTTATATTTTGATTTTTTATATTTTTTATATTTCTTATGTCTTTTTCTTTTCTTATAATATCTTTCTTCACATCCAAATTGGGGTGCTATTTTATTTTTGCAACATGCTAAATTTCTTATTAATGTTTTTTCTATTTTTAATTCTTCTCTATATTTTTCACATAAGTTTCTATACCATTGTTGTAAAAATTTTATTCTTGCTCCTAACGTATCTACTATTTTTGCTTCTTCCCAACTTTTTATTATCTTTGAACTAAATGGCTCGGGTAATTTATTAAAATATAATTTTCTTATTTCTTTACTTTCTTCTGTATTATATGCTCCTTTATAATAATATTCTTTAAATGCACAAGTATATTCATCTATATAACACATATTGCATATTGCTAATTTTAACATTAAATTCCTATTTGTATCTTTTTCTTCATCTTGTTCTTCTTCTATTGTTGTCATACTACCAAATTCATCTTTTATAGCTGTTTCATATTTTTTTAATAATTCTATAGGTGTTAGTTTAGTTGTTGTTGATTATGTTCCTTCTATAGGTTTATTAGTTCTTAATACTTTTTTGCTATTTTCAGTTAAATTTGAAAACCATAGTTTTACTGATTCTATTAGTGTTCTTTCTATATATTCTGGTGCATCTATTATGTTTATATTATTATCTAATAATTGTTTTGTCATATATCCTATCCATAATTATATTATTTTTTCTGTATCTATTACACAGTCTAGGTCTAAAAAGTTATAATTTTTATTAACTATCTGTTTTGGTGTCCAATTGTCATATTCATTATACTTTTTAAACTTATTCTTATAATATGCAGATTTTCTTATTTCTGCTGTTTTAGGTATTATATTTTCATCTTCTTTTTTATCAAGAGTATTTATTTCTGTGTTGGTACTTTCTAAGTTTTCCTCGTTAATTACTTCTTGTTTTTCATTGATTTCTAAATTTTTTGTGTTTGTTAATATTTCTGTATATGTTTCACTATCTTCTGAATCATAATTATCTGTCTCTTCAACGTCTATATTATTTATTTCTAATTCTTTGTTTTTTATTTCCAATTTTTCCTTAAATTGATTTATCTCGTTCAGTAATTTTTGTTCTCTATCTTTTTCTTCTTTTTCCTTTTGTCTTTGTTCATACAGATCTTTTAACATTTGTAGTTCTTTTTCTAATTCAGCAATCCTACTATTTTTAGTTTCTTCTATTTTTCGTATTTCTTCCGTAGTTTGTTGTTTTATTTTTTCTATTTCCTTTTTCCTATCTATTTCTTCATTTTCTCTTTCTATTCTTACCATTGCTGTCAATTTATCTTCTAATTTTAATTCTTCTTTTTCTAACATTAGATATAAATGTTCACCTATTTTCTTATATCTTCTTCCTAGATTAGAAAATACTATCTTTATTTTTAATCCTTCATGATTTTCATATATTTTTTCATCTATTACAAATTCTTCTTTGTTCATTTTATTGTGAATAGTTCATGTTGATATATATATTCTAAACTGTCTATTTGTGATTCTAATTTTGATATTTCATCTTTTTGTGTATTTATTGAATTTTCACTAACTCCGGTAAATATATTATAATGTAGTCTTTCTATTCTTATTTTTAATTCTTTACGTTTTTCAGAAATAATTTGTTTTAATTCTTTGTATTCCTGCACTTTATTCATTTAAACCCTATTTATAATATCTTGGTGGATATCTAAATCTAATTTTATCATAATTAGGTGGTATGTGTCTCATTCTTCTAGATTTTAAATGGATTATTAATTTTGCTTCAATACTAGATATTAAGGTAATTAGGTAGGCTAATCTTAAGAAACTAAATAAATAAAAATTTGGTAAAACTTTAAAAGAGAAAGTTGATAATTAATTTTAGTCCATTTAGTCAAACTTCTAAATCAACTCATTTTGAATTTTCTTTATTCCATAAGTGTTTTTCAAAAAATTACTTTTGGTGAAAAGTAGTATGTGTTTGGTAAGAAATTTTTTTAAAAATATATTTTTGAGAATCAATGTTTGATCAAACTTTGTAAAAGTATTTTCAAATATTATTTTTAAAAAATATTCTTAAAATAAGTTCTTTTAAGATGAAACTATTTTTTTAACTTTCAAAAAATAGTTTTTTCTTCTACTCCTTAAATACAGTTGTTGTCTTGCAAAAGCTTAACACTATTTTTCAAAAATAAACACTTTTTTAAATAATATGCATTTTATAAGAACAAAATAAGAGAGGAAAAGAATACAAATAGGACACAACGATGTCGTATAAAGGAAAACCCTAGAAATATAAATTGGGGAGAATAAATTATAGGTGACAAAAAAGTTTTAAACTGAAGTGTGGGTTACTCAAGTCATAAGGATAGAGTGTAGGTGACAATTATTAAATGATGAGTTAAGAAAGTTTGAGAATTGCACACAACTTTTTTATTTTACACTTTGACATAATATAAATCCTAATGTAACTAAAAATAAAGGGAAAAAAGAATGCGGGATCGATTGTTGCTCTTGTTTTCTCTCTCTTTACTTTTATTGTATTTTTCACTCTCTTCGCTTTTATTGTTGTTCATTGTTGCTGCCGCTTTCTTCTTCTTCTTCTTCTTCTTCTTCTTCTCCTTTTTCTTCTTATTCTTCTCCTCCTCCTTCTTCTTCTTCTTATTCTTCTTCATCATCATCATCATCATCATCATCATCATCTTTTTTTTTTTTTTTTTTTCTTCTTCTGTTCTTTCTTCTGCTTCTTCTGCTCCTCCTTTTTCTTCTTCTTCTTCTTCTTCTTCTTCTTCTTCTTCTTCTTCTTATTCTTCTTCTTCTTCTTCTTTTTCTTTTTCTTTTTCTTTTTCTTCTTTTTCTTCTTCTTCATCATCATCATCATCATCATCATCAT